>NC_067400.1:633036042-633196042 GCF_016432865.1 Antechinus flavipes | reverse complement strand
AAAACACGGGGGGCAGGTCAAACACGGGGAGGGAGCAGGTGAAACACGGGGAAGGGGACAGATAAAACACGGGGGGCAGGTCAAACACGGGGAAGGGAGCAGATAAAACACGGGGGGGGCAGGTCAAACACGGGGGGGGCAGGTCAAACACGGGGAGGGAGCAGATAAAACACAGGAGGCAGGTCAAACACGGGGAGGGAGCAGATAAAACACGGGGGGCAGGTCAAACACGGGGGGGGCAGGTCAAACACGGGGAGGAGGGCAAGGACAGGAAGGAGCTAGGCAGAGGATCCAGTTGGCCCCATCTGCTCTGGCCAATATTTGTGCTCAGTGAATGGATCTTGGCATCGTAGGAAAGGGAAGGTGAGCCCCTGAAGACATCCCCCCACCCGAGCCCCTCCAGACCCTCCCCAACTCTCCCCATTCCACCCCACTCCCTGGAGGGTGAACCAGGGGCCACATGACAGGCAGAGTGAGCAGGGTCAGGATTTGGGGACCCAGCAGGGAAGAAGGTCAAGAAAGGGGAGGGAGACAGGGAAGGGTGTGGAGGGCACAGATGGAGATGGAGATGAAGAGGAGGCCGGGGAAGATGGCACAAGGAGGCTGAGGAGTCGGTGGGGGAGCACTACATGAAGAGAGGATCCGAGAAAGGGGTACTGGGGGGGTAGCAGGAAAGGCTGGAGGTGGTAAGTCACTGGGGCGAGGTTAGCGGAAGGGGAGCTCGTTAGTTGTGGGCTCCGTGAGTGTGGGAGATGAGCTGTGGGGCCGGGCCTGTGGTGCTCAGTGAGGGGGGCGGGGGTCAGGACATGAGTCGGGTGGGAGGAGCGGTGATGGCCAGGGCCTGGCAGCTGGTCAGTCAGGAGACGATGGGTGTTAGTCAGGGAGGAGCTGGTCCCAGGGGGTGAGAGAGGAGCCTGGACAGCCAGCCAGGGGTCACTTACCAGGGGGGCTGGGGGAGCGTCCAGTTAGGGGGGGATCCAGGCTGCGGCGTTGGCGTTGAGGTCGGCTAGAAAGCCGGGCGGGCCAGGCTTCCGCCAGTCCGGGGGGGGCGGCGGGGGGGGGCACTGGTGGCTGAGTTTTTTTGGGGGGGAGGTAGCAGAAAGGGGCCAGGGAATCAAAAGGAGAGGGGATGGAGATGGAACAAAACAATAGATGAGGGGGGCAGTGTGAGGCGGCCTGGGAGGGGAGGAAGGGGGGCAGGGATAGGGGGAAGGTGGCAGCAGGAGTGGGGCCCCACTGGGGTGGGCAGGGGGGAGAATGGTAGCTTGGACACCCCTGCAGATCTCGATCTCTACCCCCTCCCCTACGTCCCTTTCTTCTCCCAGAGGGACTTCTTGGGGGCTGGGGAGCACCTCGGGAAGGGGAGGGATCCTAGCCGGGGAGGGGGTCTCACCTTTTCGGATGGAGCCATCTGGGGAAGCTGTGTAGTCAGCGAGCAAGAAGCAGGCCCGGTCTCGTCCGTAGCGGCCCCGGCTCCCGGGGGTGATGGGACTCTTGTCTTCCGGGGAAAGAGCCGCCTGGTCAATTGCCGGGCAGTCCTCATGAGCTAGGGCAGCAGCTGCCGGGTCCCCGTTGGGGCGAGGGTCTGGCTCCCCAGGAGAAAGCAGGGGAGGGGGGCCGAGCAGACAAGAAGATGAAGGGAACAAAGAGACAGAATTAACGGAATCCCGAGTGCCCCAGCGACTCTGCTCAGCGGTCCCCGAGCGGGGCCACATCCAAGGAAACTTGGGGTCCCGGGAAGGAGGCAGCAGCAGGCTGGGTTCTGCCACTTCCACCCAGGTGACCCCAATTCCCCAGACCTCAGCTTCCTGGTTCGTAAAACGGTCAGTGTGCTCAGTGGTTCAGAGCACCGAGAACAGGAAGAGGTCACAGGATAATGACTGCCTTCTTTCTAGTGATAAATTAGAGGAGGAGGAGGAGGAAGAAAAAGAGGAAGAGGAGGAAGAGGAAGAGGAGGAGGAGGAGGGGAGGGGGAGAAAGGGAAAGAGACAGACAACTAGAGACAGAGATAAAAACAGCAGGACTTAGAGGAAAGAGATGGATCCAGAATCCAGAACGGGAAGGGGAAGAAGCCAGAGGGAAAGGCAGGCAGGCCTGAAGGGCTTGGCCGTGAGGATTAAAAGGGGAGTGCGGTGTGAGACAGGAAGGGGTGAGAGGGGCCAAGGTGGAAGGAAGTCCGCGGAAGGGGAGGAGCCCAGGGCTGTGAGTAGAGGGGCCAGTGTGTATGTGGGGGCGGCAGGACAGGATGTGGACAAAGCCTGGCCAGGCAGCACAGGAGCCCCGGGGTCGTCGCCAGGATGGCTTACGGCATCAAGAGGGTCTGTTAAAGGAAGGAGGAGCCTTGTGAGAGCAGAGGAGCTGAGGGAATCGAATTCGCATTTTCCTCACTCTAAGGGACTGTCCCATGAAGCGGACGTGGGGCCCTAGATCTGGAGGTGGCAGGTGGCGTCCGCCTCCCTCCTGTTATAGGTAAGGAAACTGAGGCCACGGTGAGGGCTTTGTCCGCGTCACCCTAGAGTCAAAGGCAAGAGGCTTGCGCAGACTCCTTTGGCAGGAGGGGAAAGATCCCGGCTCTGGACCCGGAGAACCTCTGTTCAAATTGCGCCTCAGAACCTCCCGGGAGCCTCTGGGACTTTTTCCTCGTCTGGAAATGAGGAGATGGGCGACAAGTGGCCGAGAGTCCCGTTCCGGGACCGAGCGACGGGCGAGCTTTGCTCCCAGGATCGCCTGGGCTGTCCTGGGGAAGGCGCTTCTCTCTGACCTTGGGGGGCAGCCCCGGGGCAGGCAGGAAACGGCAGGGACCCCTTTAGCCGAGGTGGGGAAGGACCGGCCGGCGGCTGGAGCTGTCCCCAAGGAGCCCGGGCTACTGCGGAGCTGCGGCGGGGAGGGGGGGCGGGGAGGAGGGACGGGAGGAGGGTGCAGGGAGGGGGGAGCCGGCCGGGCTGCAGCCTGAGTCACCTCCCGGGCCAGAATAACCTTATTTCCTGCTTTGACAAGTTGCAGGCAGGTCAGGTGAGTGCGGGAGGTGCCGCTTACCCAGGCCTGGCAAACACTTGACAAAATCTGGAGGTTATTGTGGAAAAGAGAGAACCGCGAGCTAAACATAGCCGTGGGGCCGCGCGGCTCGCGGTCACGGGGCGGGCGGCCTGGCTGCAGCGCCGGGGGCCGCGCCGCTTTCTAGGCGACCCGGTGGCCGCCTCGTCCGGAAAAAGAGACAGACCCCCACGCCCGGGAACGGGCTAAAGCGGGAGGTCCCGCGCGCAGAGGCTCCCTCCTCCCGCCGCAGAGGCTCCCTCCTCCCTCCCCACAAGCCTCCGCGGGGCTGAAGGGGTCCAAGCTAACTTCCCAACCGCACTAAGACGTGTACTGCGGTAGATATGGATGTAAGCCACCGAAACAAAAGCGGGGCGGGGGTCCTCCACAACTTGTGAGGGTGTAAGAGGGATCCCGAGCCCAAAAAGTTTGAAAAGGACCGAGCTAAAGCCCTGGGCAGAAAAGGAAAGTGAAGTGGGGAAAGTGGAAGCTCCACACAGGAAATCAAAGTCCAACCTGAGAGGGAGAGCTCTAGCCGGAGGGCAGTCATCTGAATAAAAGGAAAAGTCGGGCTGGGGCTGGGGGAGGGGGACAGCTCAGCTAGGGGGCGACAGAGTGCACAGAGCCCTGGGCTTGGAGTCAGGAAAAACCCCGTTCAAACTCGGCCTCAGACACGACCTAACTGGGTGACCTCTGCCTCAGTTTCGCCACCTGTAAAATGGGGATCATAATAGTAGTTCTTTCCCAGGGTGAAGGATGAGTTCCCTTCGGCGGACTGAAAGGGTGGGACGAGTCCACGAGGCGATCTGCCGTCAAAAACTGGGCCGTGTCGGGCAAGATGCCAGCGCCCCTGAGATCGGCTCGGGCTGCCGCTTTGGGCCGGCGGAGAGCCCCCCGTGGGGGCGGCGATCGGGGGGGAAGGAGCTGGGCTGGAGGGGAGGGATACAGGCACGCCAGCTGTCTTTGGGGGTCGGGAGGGCGGCCTCGGGGAGGGCGGACGGCTCTCGAGCTGTTGGGCCCGAGGACAGACTGTTTTTCAAACAGAGCCAGTTAGGCCTGCGCGGAAGGAAACTGCCCGGAGCAGCTCCTGGGCCCGGCAGCGCGTGGCCTGCGCCGGGGGGGTGCAATGCTCTCGGCTCTCCGAGGGCCGAGGGCCGGAGAGCGGCCCAGGCGGATCTGGGGCCAGATACTGCTTTGGATTTCCCTTCCAGCAGGAACATTTGGCAGCTCTCTAGGTATAAGGAAGTGCAGATGGGGGGGGGGGGGATGGAGGGAGGCGGTGCAGATGGAGCCTGAGGTTGAGGGGGTGAGGGGGCGCAGATGGGGGCAGAGCAGGGGGGAGGGAGTCCAGATGGGAGGATGAGGGAGGGAGTCCAGATGGAGCCAGAGGGTGAAGGGTGGGGGGCGCAGATGGGGACAAGGGGTGAGAGGGTGCAGATGAGGGCAGGGAGGGGATGGAGAGAGAACAGATGGGGGCAGGGCTAATGAGGTGTTCAGGCATCATGGGGGATGGGAGGGAGGAAGAGACAGGAAGGGCAGTGAGACTGTGCAGACCTGAAGAAACAGGTAAAGGTTTGGGGGAGGACACGGGATGCGGGGGGGAGGGGAACAGGAAGGGGGACTCGAGTTATTTTTAATTGGTGTGAATGTGGGTCAGCTGCTAAGGGAGCAGGGACCGGGCTGTTCAGTCTTTTCTCCCCCCACCCCCACCCCCAAGACTGACCTACTTTAAGCAAGGGAGAAGAAGGGCCCAAGGCCCCCTCGTTTCCCGGCTCAGACTAGCCGCCCGCCTCCCAGCACGAGCTAGGACAGCCCTAGCTGTCCTCCTTCCCTCTCCCTCCTAGCCTCCGCGGAGGTCTCCCGGTGGTGCCCTGGGCCTGGCTCTTCCTTCTCTGAGGCCGTCGCCCTGAGAGTCTGTCCCCTTGCTGACTACTGCCCCCCATGCCTGTGCCTCCTGTTACCACCCCTAGTGTCTCCCTCGCTCGGGGCCGGGTCCGAGCCTGAAGCCTCCGCTTCTTTTTCAGCCTCTGATCGCAGTCTCCATGAGCCCTTCTCAACGTCGGTCTCGTAAGAGACGAGTGGGGGTCACTGTCTCCTAGCCTTCCCCTGTGGCCCTCGCAGCCTTCCCCTGTGGCCCTAGCCATCCCCATGAGCCTTCTCTGACTGTCTCGGCCATTGCCCAGGGCTCTGCCTCCCGGTACTCGGCCCCTTCCCTCCCACCTCCCGGAACCTCTGGATGCCTTCCAGACTCAGCCTGCCGACTGAGAGAGCGGAGCTCCTCGAGCCCGTTCTTTCCTCCTTGTCAGCGCAGCAGCCTATCCCTGACTGGGCACGAGGGGTCTCTCGCCCTTCCCTCCCCCGGCTCCGACAGCAGGGACCGGGAAGGCGCTTAATAACTGCTCGTCAGCCTGGATGATCTGTAGCTGTGCCACCCGCGGTCTCTGACCACCTCTGTATCTCTCTATCGCTGGGCCAGCTTTACTAAACAAAGTCCCTGCCTCCTGTCTCTCTGGGACCGCTCCTGCTTCTCTCCGGGACCGCTCCTGCTTCTCTCCAGCCTCTACCTCCCATCGTCTCTGTGTCCATCTCGGACACAGTCTCTGTCTCTGACCGTCCCGTGTCCCTCCTCCGGGATGGGATGCTCACCGCCCTCAGCCCTGTCTGGGTGTCTGAGCGTGAACCTTTCGGAGACCGCCCCCAGCCTCTCCCCATCTTTGCGCGCGCCTCCGTCTCCCTTCGTCTCTGCTCCAGTCTCTGAGACGGTCCCTTTGCGCCCCAGTCGGCCGTGCCCGCCTCCCGCAGCCTCATCCCCTGTACCGCTCCATCTGGGAGGCCGCTGTGGTCCCAGCGTTGACCTTTTCCTGCTCCCCCTTCGCTCCCCTCCTCCCCCTCGGCCCCTCGCGTCCCCTCTCCTCACCTGCCCTGTTGATGTCGATCACCTCCTCCTGAGCCAGCGGACAAGGCTCCCCAGGGGCGGGCAGGGGGGGCAGGCCCATCCCCGCGAGCCCCCCGGCCCCGCCCCTCAGGAGCCCCGGGTGCACGTGGCCGTGCGGGCCCGGCAGCCCCGTGGGGTAGGAGCCGGGCGGGGGAGGGCTGAGGCCGCTGTGATGGTGGGGGAGCCCGGGCGCGGGGGGCGGAGGGGGGGGCGGCTCGGGCTTGCAATAATTGGGGGAGCCCGGCTGGGGCGGCCGGGGGATATGCTTGTTCTTTTTCTTAGGCAGCTTCTGCTTGGCCATGGCCAGCGAGTAGTACATGCCGAAGTTGTTGACGATGACGGGCACGGGCATGGCGATGGTGAGCACGCCCGCCAGGGCGCACAGCGCGCCCACCAGCATCCCCGACCAGGTCTTGGGGTACATGTCTCCGTAGCCCAGGGTCGTCATGGTGACCACGGCCCACCAGAAGCCGATGGGGATGTTCTTGAAGTAGGTGTGGTTGGAGCCCAGGATGTCGTCGGGGTCGGCCCCGATGCGCTCGGCGTAGTAGATCATGGTGGCGAAGATGAGCACCCCCAGCGCCAGGAAGATGATGAGCAGCAGGAACTCGTTGGTGCTGGCGCGCAGCGTGTGGCCCAGCACGCGCAGCCCCACGAAGTGCCGCGTCAGCTTGAAGATGCGCAGGATGCGCACGAAGCGGACCACCCGCAGGAAGCCCAGCACGTCCTTGGCGGCCTTGGAGCTCAGCCCCGACAGGCCCACCTCCAGGTAGAAGGGCAGGATGGCCACGCAGTCGATGATGTTCAGGCTGCTCTTGAGGAACTCCACCTTGTCCGGGCAGAAGGTGACGCGCATGAGGAACTCGAAGGTGAACCAGACCACGCACACGCCCTCCACGTAGGTCAGGAAGGGCTCCGTCTCCACCTCCACGTTGGTCACGTTCTCGGGGGGCTCCCCGGGCACCGACGACGCCTGGGTCACCGTCTTGTTGTGGATGTGGATGAAGCCCTCGTGGGTCTCCAGGCAGAAGGTGGTGATGGAGATGAGGATGAAGAAGAGGGAGGCAAAAGCCACGTACTGCGGGAGGGGGGAGGGAGAAGAGGGTGACCCAGGGGCCTGAGCCGGCCCCTCCCCCACGCTCCAGCCAAGCTCCAGCCCCGCCCCCCCCCTCGGGCCCTGGCCCTCGCGTGAGTCTCGGCCTCCAGAGCCCTGGTGCCCCTCCGGAGCTCTGAGGGTCCAGGCAGCCCTCGGAAATTCACACTGCCGCCTCCCCCCAGCCGTGAGGAATCCGAGGGGGCCTTAGGGGGAGGAGAGGGACAGAGACCCCTTTGCCTCTCCCCACCTCCTCAAGCCCTTGTTCTCGGAGGGGTGGGACGGGGGACACTGGCATCTGAGCCGGAAGGGGTCTGGGGGTGCTGTCTGTCTGTGGGCAGTGTGGGACGCCGGGGTCCGAGCCCAGGCTCTGGTTGGGACTTGTCTCGTGACCTTGGGCCTGTCCTTTCCCCTAATGTGGGCAAGGGGCTAAGGCATATCTCCGCTACCTCGATAGGCTTCCTTTACCGCCCCGCCCCCCCTTCCCTCAGCCTTCTCCGCAGTGAGCTGGGTGATGGGGCACTGCAGTGCGCATGCTCAGAACTCCCTCCCCCCCCCCGCGGCAGAGGCTGCGGTACTGCAGTGGGGGCGGGGCGGGGCCAGCACCGCGGACAGCTCCCGCCGCACTGCGCAGCCGCAACGTTAGCTTGGCCTTAACCCCATCTCCACCGGCTCCGCACTGCGCAGCTGCGGAGCCTCCGAAAGTTTCCCCCCCACCCCTTAACTCCTTCCCAACCCGGCCCGGGAAGAAGGGGAGGAAGGGGAGAAGAAGAGCAATGGAGGAAGGGGCGCCCCCCGTAGTACGCAGCCGCAGAAGCTGCTCCACACCCCCAGCGGGTTTAACTCATTGTCTCCCAAATAGTTGAGGGACAGACGGGGGGAGGGTCAAACGGGAGGGGGAAGGGAAGGCCCCGCCCCCCATAGTTCTCCCGAAAAGAGGTCACGGGAAGGGGGGGTATCTAAGAGCCACGTGCCCCCCATCCTCCTCCTCCCCCTCTTCAATCCTGCATACTCAGCGTTTCTCTGGGACCTAACTTCCCCGGGAATACAAGCTGCCTCCTCCACGCAGCCCCCCGGGGGGGAGGAGAAGGAGAAGGAGGGAGGGGGAAGGGGGATGCGGCATTGCAGTGGCTCCCTGTCCTTTCCTGGCCCGGGACTCAGCCAGCCCTTGGGGGGAGGGGAACGGACGGCAGACTCCGGGCTTCTGGCCCTTCCAAATGGGCTAAGGCATAAGCAGCTATGCCTTAGCCCCGGAGGGGGCGGCCATCTCCCCTAGAGGATACCGACTCTTCCCCCTCCTCCCCCTTTTCCTCACCCCCTTCTTGGACACAAAGACGAGCCGGTTCTTCTCTCCCTTCAATACGACTTGGGAGGGGACCTCGCTAGCCGGGGGAGGAAAGGGTGCAGGGCTCCTCCGGACCCCAGGGAGGGAGCGCTCCAGAAGTGGGGGGAGGGGGAAAAGTAGTCTAAAGTTTTCAAAGGGGCAGAGGATACGGGAGGGGGAGGGGAGAGCCTTCGTGGGGAAAGGGCATCCCGCAGCTGGCATCTCTAGGGCTTGGGAACCGAAGGAGCTCTCCAGAGGCTGGAGATCGGGAGGGTGGCCGCGCGCCTCGGCCGGATAGTGCCCAGGCTAGGGGTTGCATCGGCCCGGAGGCTCTAGGGCACCGAGAGGTTTCGAGAAACGCTCGGGTTGGCAGTCCCCTGCTAGGAGGCTGCGGGGGGGGGGGGGCGGTATTCCCAGGACCCGGGAAGCTCAGCTCCGGGGGCTGGGATGTGGTGAGCAGCGGGCAGAACCTCCCAGGGTTGGGGGAAGGGGCCGGCGGCTGCCGGAGGGAGCGGGGGACATTCTTACCCTGGCCGCCCGGGACGAGTAAGGGTCTTCGAAGAGCGCCCACACTTTGGGCTGCCAGCGGCGCCACCACGTCGCCCCCCCGGCTCCCCCGGGGCCGGCGGCGGCCCCTCCGGCCGCATCTTGGAAGCAGAGTCTCTTGAGCTCCCCTCCGGCCCCGGCGGCGTCCAAACCGCCCGCCTCGTCGTCCAGCCCTCCCGGGCCGGTCCCGGGCCCCCCGGGGCCTCCGGCGGCGGCGGCCGGCTCGGGGGTCTCGAAAGAGTCCAGAGCCTCCTCGGCGTCGCGGTGCTGCCGGTAGGTCATCCAGCAGCAGGCCTCCACGTCCGTCTCGTCGATGCCCCAGAAGGCGAGCTCCTCCTCGAACAGGGGCCCGCACACGTCGGCCGGGCAGTGCAGCTTGCCCGTGCGGTAGTAGTTGAGCACGTAGGCGAAGACGCCCGGGTGCCGGTCGAAGAAGAACTCGTCGCTGCGCGGATCGTAGTCGAAGTTGGCGGCCGCCCCCGGCTCCGTGAGGCCGGCCAGCCGCGTCCCGGGCAGGGTGCGCAGCGTCGAGCGGTACGTCTCATGGCGCACGCCGCCCACGTTGATCACGATCTTGTCGCTGTCGCCGCCGCCGTGTCGCCCCATGGCCGGGCCCCCGGGGCATGGCTTGCCCCCCGCGGGCCGCCCTGGAGGAGCCGGGCCGGGGCCCGGGGCCGAGGCGGACCCGGGCCCGGGGCCGGCGCTGGGGGAGGAGGGAACGGGCCCGGGGCAGGGACCCGCACAGGGAGCGGGACAGGGGCCGGGACCGGGACAGGGACAGGGGCCGGGAGGAGGAGGCGGAGGCGGAGGAGGAGGAGGAGCGGGAGGAGGTTGCGCCGGCGGCTGCTGCGGCTGTTTGGCCGCCGTGCGCCCGCGGAAGGAGGAGACACAGACTGAGCTCAGCATTGGAGGGGGCGGGGGCGCCCAGGGCAGGGGGGCGGGGCCCAGGCGGGGGCGGGGCCAGCCCCCGGGGGGCGGGGTGGATCTTAGAGGAAAGGGTAGTACCAGGAGAGGAGGGGCGGGGTTCTCTTAGGGAAGGGCGTGGCTGAGGCTGTTTGCCCCGCCCTCGTCGTCTCGAAGGCGGGGGCTGACTGGGGGCGGGGGCGCTCTAGGGGTCGGTGGGCCGGCCCGCTGGCTGCGCAGCCACGAAGGCGGAGTTGAGAGGGTGGGAGGAGGGAAAGGGGGCGGAGACGCCTGTGGGAGGCGGACCTGGGGAGGGGGGGGGGGAAGAAACAGAGAAAGAAAGAGGAGGGGGTCAGGACTGTCCCCCCGACTTTGGGCCGGCCTCATTTTGCGGCCGGTTCCCTCGCTCCTGAGGTGACTGTCCCTGCCTAGGTGTAAGATTCTGACAATGTCTGTCCTTTTGTGCGGATCTCTCCGTCTCTGGTGGTCGCTCTCTGCCCCTGTCCCCCTTCCGTTTTCCTCTCCCTGAATGTCTCCTTTGGAATCTTAGGGTCTCGGGTCTCTCTTTGCTTGCTATGTCTCTTTCTGTCTCTGTTTCTCCCCTCCTTCCCTCCTTCTCCATCTCTCCCTCAGCTCCTGTCTCTGTGTCTCTGCGTCTTTCACTTACTTCTCTTTCCCCCCTCCCCCCTCGTCCGCACTGAGGACTCTGGCTCCCTACCAGCCCGCAGAGTCGGGGGGGGGGCCTTCCTGCAGGGCCCCAGCCAACCCTACCCCGCCGGCCTCCCCAGTCCTCTTCCCCTGCACCCACCACTCCCCCTTCTCTCTGGCCCCGTCCTTTCCATGCCAGGTGCTGATTCCCCTCACCACCTCCACTGCCCCTGGCCCCGCTGAGCTCTGACTCTCACTCTCCAACAGGATGCCCCCCCCCACCGTCCGCTGGGGGACTGGAAAGAGCTGACATCACCGCCACCCCCAGGACCCAGGCGTCCTTGGCTCCCCTCGATCCAGAACGAAGGAACACAGCCAACACCACAGGACTGAGCAAAGTCACTGCCTCTGGTGAGACGGGGAGGAAGGGGGAGCAAAGGGACAGAAAGAAGAACGGAAAGGGGGAGAGGTGGGTTGGGGAAGGGGGAGGAGAGCAAGAGGATGGGAAAGGGGAGGTAAGCAATGAAGAAGGGGGAGGGGGAAGGAAGGTGTTGGTGATAGAGGGGATGAGCATTAGGATGCGAAGTTGGAGTCCGATGTTTGGGATGGGGAAGTGACTGGACCGACCGTGGTGCTGAAATGGACGCTGGGCTAATGGGGAAGTAGAGGGAGGGTCCAGACTTGAGGAAAGAGGAGGAGGGGCATAGGATGGGGCTGAAAAGAGAAAGCGGGAAGGAAACCAAACGGGGTGGGTGAGCTAGGGGCTCTTGGAAGAGTGGATTTTAGAGAAGGGGGCTTCTAGGTCTTTGGCTCTGGCCATGGAATATTGGCTCGAGGGGGCAATTCAATTGGATTCTTGATTCTGTGGTCCCCTTCCTCTGGCTGGGGGAGGCAGAGGCGAAATCCAGCTTGCCAGAGGTCTGAGCTGTTTGGGATCCAGATGATGGAGGGGAAAGGATCTCCACAACCTCTCCTCCATCCCCAAGAGGAAATATCTGGAGCTTTCTCCTTCAAGATCTCTCCTCAAACTTGTCTCTGTCCCAATGATTCAGTCCCCCCCCCTTTCCCCTCCCCACTGTCCTCTCGCCTTCCTCTTCTGCCCTCTCTCGTCTTCTTTCCTTCCATTCCATCCCTTGCTCTTTCTTCCCACTCCCCCATCTCTGCCTCCTGGTCTCCCCACCGCCCCATCACCATCTGCACTCCTTTGTCTCCATCTCTCCCCATCTGAGTCCCGTGTCTTCCCCTTGAGTCTCCTACCAAGTCCCTCACTTATTCCTGGTCTGTCAGTGTAGACGCCTTTTCTCTCCTCCAGTTTCAAGGCCCTTCAACCCACTTCTCTTGCCTTCCCCTCCCCCCTTTCTGCATACACCCCCCCCCAGACAATCGAGTCCCTCTCCCCAGTCCGATCTGAAGGTTTCTCTACTCTTTCGAGGTCACTGCCCACCCCCACGCTTGAGTCCTCCCTCCGTGTTTCCCCCCCTCCACCTGTGGCTCGTTCCGACTGATCTCAGGCCGGAGCTGGCTCCTCCGCTCTCCCCCAGCGCTGGCCCTCTGCCTTCGCCCCTCACTCCCCACTCCCGGCCCCCTGCAGTTCATTCTGCTTGGTCTTCCTGGAATCTCCCTTCTCAGTGTGGTTTCTTCCCATCTCTTTGTCCTCCCTTCTCCTCCACCCATCCACCTATCTCTCCCATCCCCCATCCCTCGCCCCTCTTCTATCTGTCACCTCAGCCCCCTCTCTTCCCACACTCATTCCCTCCCTCCCCTTTCCCGGCTCCACCAAATTTTAGACCCAGAAGGGATCGCTGGGAGGCCAAGTCCTCCCTTTTACAAACAGGGCGTCTGGAAGCTGACGAGTGGCCGGCCCTGGACCATCCGGCCAATGACTAGCAGAAGGGGATTGGAACTCGGCTCCTCTGACCTCCCTTTTTATTCCCTGCCTGCAGTCCTCCCTCATCAGCCGAGCCTCTCCACCTTCAGCATTCCCTTCCCTGGCTCCCCAGCTCCGTCAGACCCTTTCCCCTCCCCATCCGCATCCGTCGGCCCCCAACCCAGTTACTGACTCCCTCCCCAACTCCCTTTTGCCCCCACCTGCCCCTCCCCCACCCCGGCCGCTCTCCCTGCCCAGCCCTAGCCACTAGCCTGGCTAGTCCTCAGCCCTCTCCTCAGTTCCCAGTCCCCGTCCCCTTCCCCCCATCATTTTCTCCCAGTGCTTCCATTTCTCTGACCCCCTTATGGGGGCTTTCTTCAATTTTCTGCCCAGGCTCCCTAGGCCTCCGTCCCTAACCCCCATGGCCCCCCTCCTCCCCCTCCATCTTCCCTTCCTTCGTCTGGAGTGTCTTTTTCTCTCCACCGTAACCCAGCCGGATTCTACACACAGTTTGTTCCCCCCACCCCCACCCCGCCCGTCTCCCGCACCAACCTCCTCCCGTACTCACGATGGGGGCGGGGTTGTGTTTTCCAGGGGGGGTGGGGTGGCTCCAGGGCTTGGCCCCTGGAACAGGAGGAAGGGGAGGGGTGGGGGCTCAAGCTGCGGGGCTCGGACCCGGGCCGGCGGCTCCGGGATCCGGGCGGTGGCTGCTGTTCAAAGGGGGAGGGGGAAAGGGGCCGGAGTCGGGGGGAGGGTCTGACATCACTACCCGTGTTGGCGGGGAGGGACCACCCTAACCCACCCACCCCCATCCCACCTCTGGGCCTCCGAAGGCTGCTGGCCCCACCCCTGCGGCGGACCCTGGCTGGGAGAGCAAGGGAGGGGCTAGCTGGTCCAGCCACCTGTCAGCCGGGAGCCCGCCCTACCCCGGCCTGGGCGGGAGAGGAAGGCTCAGGAGTTGCGGAATGAGGGACTACCACTCCCGGCATGCTCCAAGCGCAGATTTCCTAAGCTCGGGCCGCGGCCCGGCCACTGAGCTCGCCGGGAATTGTGGTTCCCTGGCTTTCAGCCGCCTTTCCCTTTCCCCACCCTCATCGGGCTGCGGGCAGGCGCCAGGCGCCCACGCGGGGCGGGCGAGCGCGCGGGGGACCAAGGGAAGGACGCAGAGGAAAAGACACATCGCAG
The DNA here is from genome assembly GCF_016432865.1 of Antechinus flavipes. NCBI lineage: Eukaryota > Metazoa > Chordata > Mammalia > Dasyuromorphia > Dasyuridae > Antechinus > Antechinus flavipes. The sequence continues at coordinate 633,182,508 of NC_067400.1, read as the reverse complement.
TTTTTTATTCGGCAGTTGAGGGGAGGCAGAAGAGGGGACAAGATGTTGCCAAGGCCAGAAGCGGCCTGGCCCCGGCCTGCACCCCCTCCCCCGGGGATCTCCAAGCGGAGAGCCGAAGAGGATCCCCGAGCGCCCACCCAAAGAAGAGCCCCAAGGAGGCCCCCGTGAAATCTCCTGGCGGAAGGGTGGGGGTGGGGGTGGGGGTGGGGGAGCATGCGGTGCTCAGCTCAAGGGTACCGGCGGGGCTGGGGGTGTCGGGGGACTTGGAAGGGGTGTGGGGAGCTCTCAGCTCAGGGCCCCGGGGGGGTTCCCCGAGCCCGTGCCAGGCCCACGCGGGCTGCTCCCCGGTCGAACACAGCCACATGGGGCCCTAGGAAGACGTCGCCGAGGATCCAGAAGGGGCCCGCGGGCGGCGGCACGTCCAGAGCCAAGAAGCCGGACAGACAGAGGCGGGTGCGGCCGCTGGCCAGCTGCGGGGCGAGGGCAGGAGCGTCTGGGCAGGCCCGCCCCCCCCAGCGGTCACCCCGGCCGCAGCCCAAGAGCATCCAGGCGTCGGCGGCACAGCTCGCGGGACGCCGGCAGGTCATCACGTCCCGCCCCCCGACGGGCCCCCTCCCCAAGCTTCGTCTCTGCTCTGGATTCCCTCCGGGCTCATCCCGGGACGGCGGGAGGTGAAGTCACTCGTGGGGGCCCCTGGAGGGGCTCACTAGCCTTCTCCACCCCTCCCCCTATAAGTGGACGACTCCCTGCACCCTGTTGATAGGTGACGTCACTGCGGAGTGGGGGGTGGCGGACCTTCCTCAAAGCGCTGTGACGTCAACAGAAGTTCCCCGCCCCCACCTCCTCATTCCCTTCCCCCCTCCCAAAGGGGACCTGTCTATTCCTCACCCAGGGTCCCCCTGCCTCAGGCTTGGGGCAGAGTTCACTCTCGAGGTCTGCGCATCTACCCCTCCCCCACCAAATTCCCAATTCCTTCCTTTCCCCGGGGAACCTCGACAATCGCACTCCTTGGATTTGCTATGACGTCACTGCTGGGGAAGGGGATTTCTTCGCTTCGGTCAGTGGGGGGAGTGGGCGTCCGTCCCTGCCTTCTGCAGCGGCCCCAAATCGGTCCCCTGGTGCAGGGAGCCTGGAGGGCCCCGCCCCCATTTTCTGTGCCTTGAGTAAGTGGTCTCCAGGGAGCCCCCTACCTGAATGACATAATCTTGGGCGGTCAGGTTGAACCAGACACCTCCGAGCAGGAAGGAGATGGGTGGGAGGTCGGGGAGGCGCTCACAGGGGATCAGATACTGCGGGAGGGGAGGGCAAGAGTCCGTTGTGCTGTGTCACGCACCCCCTCATCTTCCCCATTCTCTCCTCCCATTCTTGCCTACCAGAACCCTCTGCCCGACCTATTCCTCCCCCTCCTGGGGGCCAGAGTGGGTGCAGCGCCCCCCGGCCGACTCATCGCCAGCTTACGGGTCTCTGAGGCCGCCCTGGGCTCCCCAGAACGGCAGGGCCCCTGCGGGGAAGGCTGCTTCCCAGTCCCCTCCCAGCCGCCGGCATCTCCGCGCTCCCCGCCCCCTCTCTGCGGAGCCTGACATCCATCTACGGCTCCCTCCTCCCCCTTTGCGAAGTCCTTTCCGGGCTTCCCTCGGCGCTCACAGCCACTGCTCCAGGCCACTTCCTCGCTCCCTCCCCCCGTACACCTGTTCGGCCTCATCTCCGGGACTCCAGCATGCCCTCGGAAGGCCCTGGGCCCGGCCCGGCCCGCCCTTCCTTCTGTCACGGGGCTCCTGCCCATTTCCCTCCTCAGCGCACCCCCCACCCCAGCTCCGAGCAAAGGACCCAGCTCTCCTCTCTGTGATTGTCAGGGCGCAAAGGAGCGGCCCTGGAGGGGATGCGGAGCCCCATCCCCTTCTCGGAGGACTGGGATAAGCGAATGGCGGCGGGGAAACGATCCCAGCGCCCCTCGGCCTGCACCCGAGCCTCAGAGCCCCCTGCTCCCTCCGCCAGCTGCTCCCCTCACCTCCCCAGCCAGCAGCGGGAAGCCGCCAATGAGTCTGTGCAGCTCCCCGATCTCCTTGGAGGGGCCGGTGATGAGTGACGTGCCGGTGTCCACAATAGCAGCGCAGCCGTTAGGGCACAGGTGCAGGGAGTGGCCCACAGTCACCCTGGGGAGGAGAAGCATGAGCTCCTGGACCGAGCAGGTGCCCCTCCAGCCCCAGGCCCTCACTGACCCAGGCGCCTGCCCTTCGGTCCCCTCCAACACTGACCCAGGCGCCTGCCCCTCCAGTCCCCCGCAACACTGACCCAGGCACCTGCCCCCCCAGCCTCAGGCCCTCACTGACCCACGCACCTGCCCCTCCAGCTTCCCCCCAACACTGACCCAGGCACCTGCCCCTCCAGTCCCCCCAACACTGACCCAGGCACCTGCCCTTCGGTCCCCTCCAACACTGACCCACGCACCTGCCCCTCCAGTCCCCCCCAACACTGACCCACGCACCTGCCCCTCCAGCTTCCCCCAACACTGACCCAGGCACCTGCCCTCCAGTCCCCCCCAACACTGACCCAGGCACCTGCCCTCCAGTCCCCCCCAACACTGACCCAGGCACCTGCCCTTCGGTCCCCTCCAACACTGACCCAGGCGCCTGCCCCTCCAGCTTCCCCCCAACACTGATCCACACCTGCCCCTCCAGCCCCAGGCCCTCACTGACCCAGGCACCTGCCCCTCCAGCTTCCCCCCAACACTGACCCACACCTGCCCCTCCAGCCCCCCCAGGCATCCTTCCTTAGAGATTCCAGGCCTGCAGGCAATCGCCCCCAACTCTTTCTGCCACCCCAGCCTCGTCCCCCGCAGGCTCCAGGCCTTTAGGGCCCTCACCGCTCCATATGGATCTGCCAGTAGGCTGGCCGGGTGACGGGCAGGAAAGTGAGGGGAGGGGTGTAGCGAGCTGGATCCGAGCCTCCCAGAATCACTTCTCCCCCTGAGGCCGCCTCCGGGTCCCTGTGGGGCCAGAACCGAGCCGCTGGGGGAGGGAGATCAGCAAGTCCCGCCCCCTCACTGACAGCGAGGAAAGGGAAAGGGACTAGCTTTGGGTGACCCGCTAATAAATGTGGGCGTCGGGATGGGGGGCAGCTGCCCTGCCTCTGCAGCCGGGCTCTGTGCACATTTGGGAAGTCCCCAGGGGCAGGGCAGCATGCAGGCGCAAGGGGGGACGGGCTTCCCCGCCAGGGGGTTGACCTGCCCCGGGGACCGTGACAAGAAGGGACGGAGAAGCGGAAAGAACGCGGGGAGATGTTCTAGCCCCACTTTATGGAAGAGCAAAAGGAGAGGTCGATTTGACCCTACTCGGAGTTGGGGTGGGGGCGGGGCTTCCCATCCAGAGGGGACGACCGAGGTAGGGTGGGCGGGCTTCGCATCCAAGAGGAAAGAACAGAGGGAGACTGGGCGGGGCTTCCCACCCAGAGGGGAGGGCCAAAGTGGAGTGGGCAGGGCTTCTCATCCACGAGGGAAGGACTAGGCGGGGCTTCCCATCCAAGAGGGCAGGACCGAGGTAGGGTGGGCGGGGCTTCCCATCTCAGGCCACACCTGTTGAGGTAGACGAGAAGACGGGCTTCTCCAGCAGCCCCAGCTCCATCAGCGCGTCCAGCGGAGGCTGCACTCCGCCCACCGACAGAGCCGGGAAGCCCAAGCCGAAGATCCCATCGAAGTGAGCGAGCGCAAAGGCCAGGCTTGGCTCCCATAGGGCCTCCCCAAAGAGCAGGGAGACCCCCCCGACGCCTCCGATCTGGGGGGACAGGAGGGAGAACGATGCACACACCCAGCTTCCCTCCGTCTCCTCCTTTCCGTAGAAAGTCCTCCTGCCGCCCCCGGCCTGTTCTGGCCGCCACCGTCCAAGCCTCAGCTCAGATCTAAGAGCTGGGGTCTGTAGCAGGCACGCCCATTTTGTGGATGAGGAGACTGAGGCAGAAGCGTTAAGATGCCTTGTCCAGGGACGAGCCCCGAAGCCAGAGGGTGACTCACGGTCAGCCTGTCCTCGCTCAAGACACCGTCAAGCCGCCCGGTTCCGTAGCGGATGGAGAACTGGGTCCCGTTGGGCCGGAAGGAGCTGGAGGCCTTGGAGTCGTACCGCCGATGGAACCCTGGGTCAGAGGCCGGGAAGGCGTGGGCAGGAGTTAGGGCGCTGCTGGAGAGCCCCGGCTCCTTGCATTAGGCCAGGGAGCCAGAAGAGCCCACCCAGCCCTCCCCTCCCCTCCCCTCCCCTCTGGATGAGGAAAGAAGGGGGAGAGGAGGAAATCGACTTGACTAGGGCCAATGGTCAGCGGTTAAAAAAAAGGCCTGGAGGATTCCCCGAAGGAGGCCCGCCTGGGGAGGCAGCGCAGTTCTGCCGGGCCCCAGCGAGCAGACCCTGAAGCAGTGCCCAGCGGTCAGAGCTGCCCACCGCGGGATGGCCGACAGGGAGGGAGCCGGGCAATGGCCTCGCCCCCAGGGCAAGCCATTCCCATCGGGCCTCGGGGTGGGGTCAGCGGCCTCTGCCCAGGAGTTTGTGAAACGGAGGGCCAGCAAGCCTGAGGTTCCCCACACACACACCGACAGGGGGCCCCACGGTCCCGGACATCACCAGCCTCGCTGGGCAGAGGAGGGAACGGGAAGGGACTTGCCCAGTGGGGGCAGGGCCCCGATTCCACCTCCAGGCTCTTGTTTCCTGTGGGGGCTCCTGCCACCCTCCCCCCCTTCCCTCTTTCCCCCCTCTCACAGCATCCCAGGCTGAAGACACTGCAGCGTCGAGAAGGGACCCAGAGGTTGGACGAGCCGGTGTCAAAGATGACGGAGAAGTTCTGGGGGGGCGTCCCCAGCCCGATCTCCCCAAAATATTGAGCCTGGTTGGAGAGGAAAGGAAGGGGATGGGGAAAGGCCCCGCGGGGGCGGGGGGGGGCAGGGTGGCCACTGCCCTGGGGGGGGGGCTGAAGGGAAGGGGGAAGGACTCACATTCAAGTAGTTGGAAAGTGGCACAAGAATGGGCCCATCCGCGGGCAGAGGGGCCTCCCGGGACCTCCAGCCCCTCAGGCTGTGGAGAATGCCAGGAGACACGCGAACCCTGCGCAGGGGGATCCTGCAGAGAAGGGGAAGGCACTTCTGGGGGGGCTTGTGGGAACCTGCCCCGGAGCCCCAGCGAACACTCGGGGACCACAGGGGAGAGGGCTTCGTCCTCCAGGAAGCCCTCCGGGATTTCCCCACTTGCTCCTCTTGTGTTCTCCTCAGTTGCTGAGGACTGTTTTTCTGGACATCCTCCGGTCGGCCCCGATGGCGCGGCCATTATCTGGGCATTGCGCTGTGTGCTTAATAAATGGTTGTTTCCCGGTCGCTAACTGATTGGCATCCCCAGCGTAACGCCCGCATCCAGCAGCTGGGCAACAAGAGCCGAGTTCAAATCCAACCTCAAACGCTCAAGTACTATGGGTACGACCCTGGGCGAGTTACTTAGTTTCTGCCTGCCTCTGTTTCCTTACCTGTAAAATGGAGAGGTAATCGCCCCAACCTGCTAGGACTGTGGAGAGGGTAACGCGAGAAGGTTGTAAAGGCCGGCGTACAGCGTCGGGCGCGCAGCAGGCAGGAGAGATGCCGGTACCCTCCCCTCCCCTTCTCCATACCCCCACTAACGCCATCCTTGCCCCCACCCCCACCCCACTTGGGCCAGGGGAGAGCCTGGGAAACGCTCCCCCATCGCTGGAGAGCACGGGGGTGTGAGGGAGCTTTCTCCCCATAAGGGGTGGGGGAGGAGGGGAATGGCCTCCAGCAAATGAGAGGGAAAGACCCGCAGGGAGGATGGTGCTGGGGGAGGGGGGAGAACGCTGGGGCCCCTACCTGATGAGGGAGGCCACCGTGGGGCTCAGCAGCACCAGCAGAAGCAGGGCCCGCCTCGGGTCCATCTCCGAGCAGGTCTGAGGCGCCGCGGGGGCAGCTGGGAGGCTCTCTCCCGGGAGTCCCCTCCCCACGTCCTTCAGGAGGGCCGGAAGGGCCGAGTGGTCGTGCGGAGCCCACAAGAGTCCTTGAAATCCTCTTTCTGGGAACCCGGAGGAACCGGGGTCAGCCGGCACGCCCGCCGGGCTCCGCCTCCCCGGGCCCTGCTCTGAAGGGCCTTGGCGAGTGCTCAGAGCCCCGCGTGACGCTCCCCTGTCCCCCCATCCCTGCTCCCCGTTCGCCGCTCCTCATACTCCGCCAGCAAGAGATGGCATCGGAGCCTGCTGGGAGCGTGGGATTGGGGGCCAGCCTCAGCTTACTCTTCTGCAACGAACTGGGAGCAACCTGGCGATTTGAAAGCCCCGACTACCTCAGTCCTTTGCCTGGGACACTGGATATGACGTCGGACACGACTCTTTCCTTCTCCGCGCCTCAGTTTCTTCAAATGGGAAACAAGGATTGACCTTGGAGATCTCCAAGGCGGAGATCAGGCTACACCTCTGGGGACTTCCCAGAATCTCAGCGCTCTCCGGCTCTCCCTCTTCCCCACCCAGGCCAGCCCCTCCCCTAGGTCCCAAAGAATGATTAACCTCAAGTGTCCCTTCCAGGGGAGCAGAAGCACCTCGCGAGGGGCCCCAGTGTTTGGAAAGGAACTGGCCTGGAGAGGAGGGAGGCAGGTGGGGCCACTTGGGAGTCTCCGGGTCTCCAGAAATCCCCGCCTCGAAGTCGAAGGCTCTGGGGAACCAGCTAGCCCGCTGGACCTGAGCCGAACTCACAGCCCCTCCCCCCATCTTCTCCCAGGCTTGGCCAAACTCAATCCTCCCCGGATGCTCAAGCCCAACTCTCACTACCTTCCCCCGGCTACAGGGCCTCGGGCCTCGCTTGTTGTATGCAAACAGGCTGAGGTTTTCTCCACCCGGAGAAGTCTTTAAGCTTTCCCCTTGTGATTCTCCTCGCGTCATAGCCAAACTCCCGGACACTTGCACCCGGGGCTTTCGCCTCCTTTCCTCCTCACTCGGCTTTCTGAAATCAGCTTTTTGACCCAGTAAAGCGTGAAAGCTTCTCTCTCTAAAGTTTCCCCCCCCGAAAGGGGCCCACACGGGCAAAAATGTGTGTGGCAGCCCTTTTTGTGAGAAACTTCCAGCAAGAAACTGGAAGCCAAGGGGACGTGGGGAACGCTGAATGAGCCATGGGAAATGAAGGTTAGGGAATACTATTGTTCTGCAAGAAACGACCAGCAGCCTGATTTCAGAGGCCGGAGAGACTCCCAGGAACTGATGCTGAGGGAAGTGAGCAGGGCCAGGAGAGCATCGTGCATGGCAACAACAGGACATATGATGATCAATTCTGATGGACGTGGCCCTCTTCAACAATGAGATGATTCAGGCCAGTTGTCTGTTCAGTGATGAAGAGTCCCAGAGAGGACTGTGGGAGCTGAGGGTGGCCACAGTGTAACATTCTCACTTTCTCTGTTGTTTGCTTGTATTTGTTTTCTTTTCCTTCCTTCTTGAGCCTATTTTTCTTGTGCAGCAAGATAACTGTATAATTATGTATACATATAATGGTTTTAACATTTTTAAAAATAATTATAACTTTTTTATTGACAGAACCCATGCCAAGGTAATTTTTTTTTTTACAACATTATCCCTTGCACTCACTTCTGTTCTGACTTTTCCCCTTCCTCCCTCCACCCCTTCCCCTAGATGGCAAGCAGTCCTATACATGTTAAATATGTCACAGTGTATCCTAGATACAATATATCTGTGCAGAACCGAACAGTTCTCTTGTTGCACAGGGAGAATTGGATTCAGAAGGTAAAAATAACCCGGGAAGAAAAACAAAAATGCATGCAGTTTATATTCATTTCCCAGTGTTCTTTCTTTGGGTGTAGCTGCTTCTGTCCATCTTTGATCAATTGAAACTGAATTAACTCTCTTTATAGAAGAGAACTACTTCCATCAGAATACATCCTCAAACAGTATCGTTGTTGAAGTGTATAATGATCTCCTAGTTCTACTCATTTCCCTCAACATCAGTTCCTGTAAACCTCGCCAGTCCTCTCTGTGTTCATCCTGCTAGTCATTTTTTACAGAACAATAATATTCCATAACATTCATATACCACAATTTACCCAGCCATTCTCCAATTGATGGGCATCCATTCAATTTCCAGCTTCTAGCCACTACAAACAGGGCTGCCACAAACATTTTGGCACATACAGGTCCCTTTCCCTTCTTTAGTATCTCTTTGGGGTATAAGCCCACTAGTAGCACTGCTGGATCAAAGGGGATGCACAGTTTGATAACTTTTTGGCCATAATTCCAAATTGCTCTCCAGAATGGTTGGATTTGTGCACAAATCCACCAACAATGCCTCAGTGTCCCAGTTTTCCCGCATCCCCTCCAACATTCCTCATTATTTTTTCCTGTCATCTTAGCCAATCTGACAGGTGTGTAATGGTATCTCAGAGTTGTCTTAATTTGCATTTCTCTGATCAATAGTAATTTGGAACACTCTTTCATATGAGTAGAAATAGTTTCAATTTCTTCGTCTGAGATTTGCCTGTTCATATCTTTTGGCCATTTATCAACTGGAGAATGGCTTGATTTCTTATAAATTAGAGTCAATTATATATTTTGGAAATGAGGCCTTTATCAGTGCCTTTAACTGTGAAAATGTTTTCCCAGTTTGTTGCTTCCCTTATAATCTTTTTTTGCATTAATTTTGTTTGTACAAAGGTTTTAAAATTAGATATAATCAAAATTTTCTATTTTGTGATCAATAATGATCTCTAGTTCATCTTTGTCACAAATTCCTTCTTCCTCCACAAGTCTGAGAGGTAAACTATCCTATGTTCCTCTAATTTATTTATAATCTCGTTCTTTATGCCTAAATCATGGACCCATTTTGATCTTAAATCCACATAAATCCTCAGCATTTTTATACATCAACAAAATCCAACAGCAAGAGAAATTCCATTCAAAACAACCATTGATAGCATAAATATTTGGGAATCTAGCTATCAAAGGAAAGTCAGGAATTATATGAGCAAAATTACAAAACGCTTTCCACACAAATACAGATTTAAATAATTGGAAAACTATTTAAGTGCTCTTGGATAGGCCGAGCGAATATAATAAAGATGACAATACTCCCTAACCTAATCTATTTATTTAGTGCTATACCAATCAGATTCCCAAGAAACTATTTTAGTGATCTAAAAAAAATAACAACAAAATTCATATGGAAGAACAAAAGGTCGAGAATCTCAAGGGAATTAATGAAAAAAAAATCAAATGAAGGTGGCCTAGCTGTACCTGATCTAAAACTATATTATAAAGCAGCAGTCACCAAAACTATTTGGTATTGGCTAAGAAATAGATTAGTTGATCAGTGGAATAGGTTAGGTTCACAAGGCAAAATAGACAATAACTATAGCAATCCAGTGTTTGACAAACCCAAAGATCCCAACTTTGGGGATAAGAATTCACTATTTGACAAAAACTGCTGAGAAAACTGGAAATTAGTATGGCGGAAACTAGGCATGGACCCACACTTAACACCATATACCAAGATAAGATCAAAATTCATTGAGCATATTTAACATGTATTGGAATATCTGCCAGCTAGGGGAGGGGGTGGGGGGAAGGAATGGATAATTTGGAACGGAAGGCTTTGCAAAGGTCAATGTTGAAAAAATTACCCATGCATATGTAGAAGAAGGAGCAGGAGGAAGAGAAGGAGGAGGAGGAGGAGGAAGAGGAGAAAGAGGAGGAGCAGGAGGAGGAGGAAAAGGGAGAGAGACAGATAGACAGATGAGAGAGGGAGAGAATCCTTGGAACAAACAAGAAAACCAATCAAAACAAATACCTCTGTCCTCTTATGGTGTCATTTCAGCCACTAAGCCCTTAAAGGCCTGGAAGGCCCTCTCTCCTGAGGTTCGTAGTATTGTCAAATCGTTTAGCCTCAGATATGGACAGGATTTTAGCAGAGAAGGCAGCCCTAAAGAAGGAGGCTGGCCATCTGCTTCCCATTAAAGTCCTTCGCATTTTCCCGTGGCTGAAATCTCCCATGAGAATGTGAGAGAACTGCCCTGCCTTTGTGCTTGCGGTTAACACAGTGCTCTGCACACAGCAGGTACCCAATAAATGCCTTTTCATTCATTCAATCAAGCAACAACCATTTATGAAGGGCTTACCCTGTGTCCAGCACCGTGCTAAATCCTTGGAACAGAAAGACAAAATGAAACAATCACTGCTCATCGACTTGTTGGCGGCACTCGAGATTTTCATCCACCCCCTTCCTTCCATATCTTTGAGGATGCCATTGTCCCCAGGCTCTTCTCTTCCCAGTCGGACTGCTCCATCTCAGCCTCTCTTGCCAGGTCGTTCTCTCACAACCTTGGACAATTCACTTACCCCCCTCCCCCCCGCCCCCATCCATGTCTCAATTTTCTCATTGAGAGGATGGATGCAAGATGAAGCAGGGAGTCCCCTCCAGCCAGAGAGGTGATGGACTCAAGACTCAGGGCTGGATGCTTTGGGACCATGACCCTGCACATTTCTGTGGTTCCTTTTTCTTTTGTTCAAGTGGGGTTGGGGTGGAGGGAGGGAGAAAATACATGTTTGTTCATTGGAAAAGATAAGATCAAATGAGGACGTTGGCTTTCGAAGTCCTTTCCAGCTCTAGGATCCTTTGAGTTACGGAGCAAGGCAATCTCCCACATGGCTCTATCCTGAGCCTCTGCTCTTTCTCTGCTATCACTATACTTGGTGACTTTCTCAGCTCCTATAGTTTCATTGATCACGCCTTAACATCTCTCCTGAATCCTCCTGAATGATAGCATTTTCAGTCTTTCTCTTGTTGTTTGCTTGCATTTTATTTTCTTCATCATTTTCTTTTCTGTTTTGATTAGATCTTTCTTGTGTGGCAAGATAATTATATAAATATGGATGCATATATTGGATTTAACCTATATTTCTACTGTGTTTAACATATATTGGACTACTTGCCATGGGGGGGGGGGAAGGGGGAGGGAGAAGGGGGCAATTGGAACATAAGGTTTTGCAAGGGCTAATTTGAAGAACTGTCCACGCATATGTTTTGAAAGAGAAAAAGCTTTTGTAAAGAAAGAAAATTCCAATAGACTTGGACTAGAAAATGTTATCTGAATCCAGAGAGAGAAGTATGGAGACTAAATGTGGATCAAAGCATGCTATTTTCACCTTTTGTTGTTGTTGCTGTTTATTTGCTTTTTTTCTTTTCTCCTGGTATTTTCCTTTTGTTCTTATTTTTCTTTCACGACATGAATAAAATGGATTTTTTTTTCATTTTCTTTTTCTTTTTTTCTGAGACAATTGAGATTAAGTGACTTGCCCAGGATCACACAGCTAGGAAGGGTAAGTGTCTGAACTTGGATTATGAACTCAGTTCTAACTTCGGGGCTGGTGCTCTGTCCACTGCGCCACCTAGCTGTCAAAAATGAAAATATTTTTAAATGGAAAAAAAAAAAATCCTCTTCGCATTTCTCTGTTTCTGTTGAAGGCACAACCATCTTTCTAGTTATCCAGGTTCCCAATCTGAGTCCTTTCTGACCTTTCCCTCTTCCTCACTCCAATCTGATGCTAAGTTTCATTGAGTTTTTCTCCACAACATCTATTGCATCTGTCCCTTCTCTCTCCCCTCACATGGTCACCACCATAGCTCAGTTCAAATTCTGGACTTCCAGTCACTAACACCCGAAACAGGGTCCCTGTATGTAGTCACGAGATGATACCCACAAACCGAGCATGGTCCTTATGTCTCTCCTCTATGAGATACAGATGAATCTTGGAAACCACAGAGACAGATCACAAGGTTCAAAGTCCCTCAAGTATGGCCAGAGTTTGACCCCTGACAACTCTTCCTTTTACTCTAGGTGTCCCCATGCTAATCCACCACCTGTTAGTTATTTCACCTTTGCACTCTCATATCTTTAGGTTGCCTAATAATATAGAAACTGCAAACAGCAATTGCTGTTTCTTACCTCTTTTTTTAAAGTTTTTTTTTTAAATTGACATCTTTTATTTTTTGCATCATAATAGTTTTTCTCAATATTCCTCTCAGATTCCTCCCAGGGAGTCACCTCATGTAACAGATAATATTTTTTATTATTTTATTTTATTTTTATTTTTTGCTGAGGCAACTGGGATTAAATGACTTGCCCAGGGTTACCCAGTTAGCAAGTGTTAAGTGTCTGAGATCACATTTGAACTCAAGTCCGCCTGACTTCAGGGCCGGTGCTCTATCCACTGCATCATCCAGCTGCCCCCAGTTAGTATTTAAAAAAAAAACAATTAAAAAGAAGAGACAAAAATCAGAATAACTCATCAATATATTGAGAAAGTCTGAAAACATGTGACAATGTGTAAACCTTGTGGACCTTCCAACTCCATGAATGGATGGATTGGGAATATCCTCTCCTAGCTCATGTTTCACCTTCAAGTCCTTTTTGATCTTTATAATTTTGTGACATTTGCCATTGATGTTTTGGTATCTCATTGTTCTGTCCATTTGCATTGTTGCTATCTCTGTCGTTTATTGGCGTCTTGTTCTGCATCAGTTCATATAGATCTTTCCATGCTTCTCTATATTTATCAATTCATTATTTCTTATAGCCCGGTAATATATTCGCACATGTTGCTATTGCTGCTATGACTATCTTCATAATTTCAGCAAATAGGGAGTTTTATCTCCTCTTTACTTAATTTATAACTTTCATTTATTTATCTTGTCTTATTGTTCCTAGCATTTCCAGAACTATATCAAATAACAGCGGGGAGACTGGGTATCTCTTTGCTATTATATTTATTGGAAAATGTTCTAAAGTATTCTCATTGCACATAATCCTAGATGTTGGTTTAAGACAAATACTTTTTGTGATATAAAACAATGTCCTTCTATGTCTCTACTTCATGGGGATTTGATTTTTAAAAACCTTTTTCCAATTACATGTAAAATAATTTTATCATTTAATTTTTAAAAATTGAGTTTCAAATTCTCTCCCTCCTCTCTCCTCCCGTCTCATTGGAAATGCAAGGAATTTGATATAGATTGTATACATCTACAGTCATGTACATATTTCAAAGTTGTTTTTTAAAAAAACACAGATTTTAAAAGCCCCCCCCCAAAAAATAGAGTTAAAAATATTCTTCGATCTGCATTCAAACTCCATCAGTTCTTTCTATGGAGGTGGTTAACATTTTTCACCATAAGTCCTTACAGTTGCTGTCCTTTGTTCTGGAAGAGGATCAACATGACTTCACTGTTATCGGAGTTGTGCTTTTTGCAGCACAGTTGGAATGCTCGGCAATTTAGTTTGAGAAAGGACCTCGGTGTCTGGTCCCTTCTCCTGCCAGGTCTTCAGAATGTTCCTAAGACAATTCAAATGGAAGTGATTCTGTTTCCTGGCATGGCACTGGTGTAACTGTTCAGGCTTCACAGGCGTACAACAATGAGGTCGGCACAATGGTTCTATAGACCTTCAGTTTGGTAGTCAGTCTAATATCTCTCCTCTCCCCCACTTTCTTTTGGAAACTCCCTAGTTTCTGTCTACCTAATTATCAGTGTATATGCATGAAGAGTATAACTGTCAAGGTAAATGAACTTATCCACCGCATTCAAAACTTCTCTGTTTGCTGTAACCAATGGTTCCACATATGGATGGTGTGGTGGTGGCTGATGGAGCACCTATGTTTTCTTGGTGTTAATTGTCAGGCCAAAATTAGCATGAGCAGCAGAGGATCGATCCATAGGGCTTCAGAAGCCGCATTGAGTGCACAATCATCTGCAAACAAAAAATCATGCACCAACACTCTCTGCTTGGAGGCTCTTGAAGTTGAAGAATTTACCATCAGTGCAGTAGCTGACTGACGCCTCTGTCCTCTTTGAAGCATTTGACATCATGGTTGAAAAGATCATGCTAAAAAGCATAGGAGTAAGCATAAGGTTTGTTTCACTTCATCGGGGACTGAAATTTTCCAGATTATAGGGCAAGAAGAAGTTATGCCTAAGGGTTCAAGGATGCCGCCACTGTCCATTTGTATAAAAATAAAGGGAATGGATTGTTCGGTAGACAATCACAAGGGCATCTCTCTCTTAATCATTGACAGCAAGATTCTTGCCAGAGTCCTCCTTAATAGGCTGATCGTACACCTGAAGGTCCTCTTAGCTTTTAGAAAGTCCAATAATTCTTGTCTTCCCTCTATTTCCAGATCAGTTGTTTTTCCAAGGAGATATTATTTTGATTGTATTTTATTGGTGTCTCATGAGGCAGCAAGGTGGTATAGTAGAGTGTTGGGTCCTGAATTCCAACTTGATCTCACCCACTTACCAGCTGTGTGAACTTGGACAAATCACTTACCCCTGTTTGCCTCAATTTTCTTATCTGTAAAATGAACTGAAGAAGAAAACTTTAGTATTTTTACCAAGAAAATCCCAAATGAAGTCACAAAGAGTCTCTCACTAAGAGAGAAATGGCTGAAACAATTGAGCAACAATAGGTATGGAGCCATTAGTTTTCACTTGTACAATGATAATTTTTAAGGAATTATTTTCTTTGGTGCGCTTTTCAAACTCTCGTTCCACTTAGTCAATTCTGCTTTTTAAGGAGTTCTTACTTTAGTGGTTTTTTGTTCATCTTTTTCCATGTGACTTATTTTGTTTTTAATTTTTAAAAAAATATTTCTGTATTTTTTGGTTCCTCCTTGACCAAGTTATCGACTCTTTTTTTTTCATGATTTGCTTGTTTCATTCTCATTTCTTTCCCCAATTTTTCCTCTACCTCTCTTATTTGATTTTTAAAGTCCTTTTTGAACTCTTGTAGAATTTTTTTTTCTGTATCTGAGACCAATTTACATTTTTTTTTTGAGACATGGGATATAGTTGTTTGACTTTGTTGTTTTCTGTTGAGTTTGTCCTTTGATCTTCCCTGTCACTGTAATAATTTTCTATGGTCAGGTTATTTTTTTTTTATTTTATTTTTTGGGGTCCTTTTCTCTGCCTATTTCTTGACTTCTAACTTTATGTTAAAATTGGGTTCTGTCCCCACCATACTCCACTCTCATCCTCTGCAACAAATCTTTTCTGCCAATTCAATGTCTTGGGCTGGAAAATCCTTTTGTAGGTTCTGTCACTTCAGAATTAATCTTGAGATAATTTGTTTAATATTGTTTTGTGGGATCCAAAATTGTCTAATCTCCAAGCAAAAAATTGGCTCTGAGCCAATAAACACTTATTAAAGGAACCAGATCCCTTCAGTAAATGGAACCACAGCTCTTCCTCAAGCTTTAGGACCTTTATTCCAGGCCCTTAGTTTTACAATGCCTACTATCCAAGAACATAGAAGAGGCAAAATAAAATACAGAATTTCTTTTTTTTTCATCCCTCCGACTTAGTCGTGTTTTATTTTTTCCAATTACATCTACACCTCGGGATAATACGGACCCTCCACAATTCATCCCCCTACCCATTCCAGATGTATTTCCTACATGTGGCCTCCATACATTGTATGCTGCAATCAAATGGCACGGCCGTTAGGAAATTTGCCCTGCCATCTACCCTGCCATCTACCTCGTGCCTTTCTCAGGCTGCCTCCTACGGCTATAACACCCTCTCTCCTTGCCTTCTCTCCCCAGAGTCCTAAGCTCCCTCTGAGGTTCCATTGAGGAACACTTCCTAGAAGAAGCCTTCCCTGGTCCCTCTCAACTTCCCCTTGCCAATGCTGTGACCATTAGTCAGACCCCAGTAGAAACAGATCCTGTGCCTACATATAGGCTCGGAGAAGCCCACATGGACGCTATCCACGTTTTGTTCTATTTTCACTGATTTGACTAAGCGCTTCCCAAGGGCCCTGTGATCCGGGTCCGCCAAACCCCAGAGTTCCGTCATGGAGCTGAGTCTGCGGCTCCAGAAATCCCGTTCTATGGCTTCTTTCTCCTTCCAGCTCCCCGGTACAGCAGAAGGTCTCGAGGACAGAGCGTGTCTTAGGTCGGCCTCCACAGGATCTCGCACATGGCGAGGCACACAACCGACGTCTAATAAATGCTGTTGGAGCTACATTCAGGGCTAGAGCCAGTTTGGGTCTGTTCCCTATTCCTCTTCCTAACTCTAAGAGTTCGTTCCTCTCACCAAAACCAATATGTTAAATGCGTCCTCAGAGAGGGAAAAGACACTTTTTTGCTCTAAAATGCAAGCTAAAGGAAAGGCATTAAATTCGGCCGCTGTCCGTCCTTCCTACCAAAATGACTTTCTCCCACGGGCCTAGTCCGAGGGGGGTGGGGGTGGGGGTGAGAGGGGGCTCACTGCTGACAGCGCTCCAGCTTCCTGGTGGGGGAAGAGAATGGTTGCTAATGACTTGGCTCGCATCCCTGCTGGAGCCGGTGAAATGGCTGGAACGGAGGCGTCATGTGCTCAAGGTGGGCAAGGGAAGCCTTAGTGGCTCAGGGCATTGTGCCTCGTCATCTGCAACTGCAGCAGGACCCAGGGGAAAGCCACCCCCCAGCCCCAGGCGTGAGACCCGCCTGGAGGAGAGGCCTCCAGATGCAAATGGGATTTGGAATCTACTTTCCTTGTCTTCCCTTCTGGTCCCTTGGAGGCACGCGCCTGCTGCCCCTACCCCGCCGTGAGCCCAGGGGCCTCTTACTGACGCCCTGCAAATGCTCCCCGGGCCCAGAGTCCCGCTTTATGGCTGCCCGTCGTCTCCGCAGTTCCCGATTTCATAAATCCGGGCGGCTGCTGGCAAACATCAAATCGAATTTTCGGATTTATTTCAAAGTTCAGGGTCCACTCTCAACTTCCCGGTTGTGTGCAGGATGCCCTTTAAAGTTTATTTCCCATTATAGCACTCCCTTAAGTCAGGACAATCAATAAAACAATAAATGACGTCCTTCAAACAATAAAGTCCCGAGTTGTTGATTTCCGATGTGTAATCGCTGGTAATGACACTTGCCTTTCTTCGGGCCCCCTTGCAGAATAGGGAGCCCCGGGCCTTGCGGTCCAGTTCTTTGCAGACGCAGCCCTCCCTGCCAATTCAGGGGGTGGCCACTGCGGCCCCTCCCTCACACCCTGCGGCCTCTCCTTCACACCTTGTGGCCCCTCCTTCACACCCTGCGGCCCCTCCTTCACACCTTGTGGCCCCTCCTTCACACCCTGCGGCCTCTCCTTCACACTCTACGGCCCCTCCCTCACACCCTGCTGCCAAATGAACTCCCGGTCCAAGCCCCCAGGGGCGTGGCTTTGTCACGAGCGCTCCCTCATCTTGGACTGGGAAGTCGATTTTTTTGACGTTGAGGATAAAACTTGAAACTTATATTCTGCTTGATCCAAAGCTTCAAAATCTAGATGTTTTCCTCACACGATGAAAGAGGCAGAAGGACCTGCATATAGTCCCCCCGCAGGCCACATGCATTAATGGAGCACCCACCATGTGTCAGGTGCCAGAGGCGGAAAGATCAAAAGGGAGTTGGCAGCTGCGCAGGGGCAGGAGGGGTGAGGAGGGGTGGCTCCGCCTGGCCCCAAGGCTCTCGGGTTCTCGGGGAGCTGCTTCCCGGCAGGAGGGCTCTGCCCTCCACTTCACCCCACTCACAGGCTTTCACTTGGATTTGTTCCTGAATTCTCTTCCTGGGGAAGAACAAGGTGTTTATTTGCTCCCCATTGGAGGAGGGTGTCCCAGGCCCAAAGAGAGCCCTGTCTCTTTTCCGGTGGCAGCCCGCAGGGGCTATTCCTCAAGAACTACTTCTGGAAGAGAGGCCTGGGGTCCGATCTCTCCAGGGGCTGCCACTGGCCTCCCAACCTCAGGCTCGGCTTTGTCTGGGTCTGGCTCAGTTCCGCTCGTCCTCGGCAATGGGGGCTGGGGCAGAACCGGCCGGGCTGCCCTGGGAGCTTCGGAGGCCACCAGGCGGCCAGAGCCGGGGCCCCTGATTGGAGTTTGTCAATAGAGGATCCCGGTGAGACCCGACCCTCGGGAGCGACCTCAGGGGATCTGCCCAGAAGCTGAGACCTCAGTCCTGTGGCTGGAGGGGGAACGGTCCGTCAATGGCCCAAAAGCCATGGGGGACTGGGGGGCAGTGTGGCCTTCCAGGGCCTGAGGCACTTCGGAAGTAGCCGGGGGTTCTGTACTTGGGTCTGTGCTCTTTGTTAAATAGCATCAAAGCCAAAAGGATCATTGATATGGAGGAGAAAATAAAGGGGCAAATTGAGAACTCGCCTGGCTTGAGTCTAAGAACATTAGAAAAGCACCCTGGAACCTTGGAGCTCTCCAAGCCCTGCCTGCTGGGGGAGGGGGAGTGGCCTGAGGGTGGAGGTCCGGTATCTGGGAGCAAGGAGGAGGGCACTCCAAGAGGCCTTTCCTTCCCTCTCTCCCTCCCTCCCTCCCTTCCTTCCTTCCTTCCCTCCTCCCTTCCTTCCTTCCTTCCTCCCTTCCTCCCTTCCTCCCTTCTTCCCTTCCTCCCTTCCTCCCTTCCTCCCTCCCTTCCTTCCTTCCTTCCTTCCTCTGGGTTGGGGTCTCTGAGGATCTTTAGAGGTCTGTGGGTAGATCTCTGGGTAGGGAGTCTCTTAAGGGTCTCTGGGGGTGTGTGATGGGATAGTTTCTTCAGGGATCTCTGGGCAGGGGTCTCTGGTGTGTCTCTGGGTAGGGGCCTCTTGGCAAGGTTCTCTGGGCAAGAGTTTTAAGGGGTTTGTGGGCAAAGGAATCTTTGAGCAGAGTTCTCTGGGTGTCTATGGATAGGGGGTCTCTGCAGGGGTCTCTGGGCAGGGGTCTTTAGGGATCTCTGGGCTAGGGTCCTTAGGCAGAGGGACTTTTTCTGGGGCCTCTGGGCAGGGATCTCTGGTGTGTCTTTGAGAAGAGTCTCTGAGTGTCTCTGGGCAGGGGTCCCTAGGCAGGTGGTCTCCACAAGCTTGTGGGCTGGTATCTCTGGGGGTCTCTGAGTAGGAGTTTCTAGGTAAGGGATCTCTGAGGGTTTCTGGGCAGAATTCTCTGGGGGATTCTGCGTGTCTCTGAGGATCTTTAGAGTTCCCTGGGGGGTCTGACGATCTCTTGGCAGAGGTCTCTGGGTGTCTCTGGGCAGGTATCTCTGGGGAATCTCTGTCTCTGGGCTGGGGTACTTAGGCAGGGGGTCTCTACAGGCTGTATGGGCTGGGGTCTCTGCAGGGTCTCTGGGCAGGAGTCTGGTTGGGGAGGTCTCTGCAGGGTCTCTGGGCAGGAGTCTCTGGTTGGGGAGGTCTCTGCAGGGTCTCTGGGCAGGGGTCTCTGGTTGGGGAGGTCTCTGCAGGGTCTCTGGGCAGGAGTCTGGTTGGGGAGGTCTCTGCAGGGTCTCTGGGCAGGAGTCTGGTTGGGGAGGTCTCTGCAGGGTCTCTGGGCAGGAGTCTCTGGTTGGGGAGGTCTCTGCAGGGTCTCTGGGCAGGGGTCTCTGGTTGGGGAGGTCTCTGCAGGGTCTCTGGGCAGGGGTCTTTAGGAGTCTCTGGGTGCGTCTCTGGATAAGGGGTCTCTGGGTGTCTCTGGGCAAGGGGTGTCCACAGGGTTTCTAGGGGTCTGTGGGCAGGGGTCTCTAAGGGTCTCCGGGGGGTCCTGGGCTGGGGGCGGTAATCCGCTGCGTCTGCGCCCCTCTACTTGGGCTTGGAGACGAAGCTCCGCCCTCCCGCAGTCCGGCCCCGCCTCTCCGCCTCCTGCGCATGCCCGGAAGCTCACAGTCTGGTGCGTAGTGCGCAGGCGCAGCGTTCTGCGGGCTCTGGGCTGGCGGCTGGGAGCGGGCGCGGGCCGCTTGCCCCCACGTGGGCTCGTGCCGGGCCCGGGAGTCCGCGCGCGGCCCGCGCCGGAGGAGGGGGTTCTGTCCCAACATGGGACCAAAACACGTGACCCGCCTGGTGGGCTCCTTCGGAAGCAACACGTGAGTGGGGGGCGAGCACGTGGCGGGGGGAGCACGTGGCGGGGGAAGGGCGCTGGGCCGGGTGGGGGTCCCCGCAAAGGGGGAGGGCCGAGGGCTTCCGCAACATCGGACCGGGGCTCCTGGGGGTGGGAGTGCCCCCGGCTCCGCTATGGGGGAGGGGTTGGGGGCCAGGCTGGGCACGGGAGGGTGCTGGGGCTGAGGCTGGGGGCTGTGGGGGGCTGGAGGCAGGACCGGGGCTGCGGGGGACGCCTGCGCCGGGAGGGGGGTGGCAGGCCAGGCCCGGGCTGGAGACGGGGCTGGGCGAGGGCTGGGAAGGGGGGGACAGAAGGGGAGGCCAGCCCGGGGCTGCAGGGGGTGCGGCCCTTGCTGGAGGCCCCGATGATGGCAGCACTGGGCGCTGACCGCCTGTGAAGGACAGACCACGTGCCCCCTGCACTGCCAGGGGTCTGAGGGGCCTGGGGGAGGGGGCTGGGGTTTGCGGCCCGGCCGTGCGCTCCGGCCTACCCGTGTGAGCCTCCGGCGTCTCCCTTACAGATGAGCAGACTGAGAGGAGCCCAGCGCGGGGCCTGAGGCTGCGCTGGGGCGGGGATGCCGGGGAGCCCCTGCCCCAGGTGAGTCTGGGGCCCGGGGAGGGCGGGTGGGCTCTGAGCCCCATGGTGACAAACGCGGTGCCCCCAGGCTGGACTTCTGGGTCTGAGGGGGCCGGAGGCTGAGCCCCAGCCCAGGTCTGCCCCCCCACCTGCTCCCCTTCTCCCTTACAGAGGTTCCAGTGAGCCCCAGAACTGCTCCCGGCCCCCTGGTAAGACACCCCCCTTTCCCACTCCAGACCTGGGGAGGCCCCCCAGCTGTGCCCTCTCTGCCCTCCCACCCCAGCACATGGTCTGGCCCCTCCCTGACCCACATTTGGGGGAGGGGGGAGCCCCAGGAGGGCCCTGAAACCCCAGCTCCACTAGGAACCTCAACCACACTGAGGAGCAGTGCCCTCCGCCATCCCCTTGTGCCTCCAGATTGGGGGGGGGGTCCGTCCTTGGCAGGGACCAAGCCTGGGCAGGGCTGGGACCCCGATGATGTCAGCACTGGGCTCTGACTCTTGTGAAGACTCTCGGTGCCCCCTGGGCCTTTGACTCCCAGGGGTCTGAGGGGTCCCCACGCCCCCCCCTTCCCCCCCCCCCCCCCCCCCCCCCCGGGGCTGGGCTGGTGACGGAGCCAGTGTTTGAACAGCCTTTTCCCGCTTCAGGTAGAGAGGCCGCCCGGGAGCTCTGCAGGAGGAAGACCGCTTTGGGGGCCACCTGTTGGGCCTGCGTCCTCGGGGGGCCACTCGTGCCCTCGCTCTTAGAGAAAATAAATAATTTGGCAAACACGGAGCCTCGGTGCCCTTTTGTGAGCTACTCGGGGCTGCCTGGGATCCCGGGGTTGCCCTAGCAGGGGGCTGGGCTCTGCCCCAGGCAGAAAGGACCCTCGCAGCCTCCAGCCTGGACGGGAGGAAGTCCAAGGCGAGGTCTCGGCCCCCGGGTGTTGGCCCGGAGGCCTCAGAATAAGGGGGCGCCGGCCTCGGGTCCCTGCCCCCGCCCCGCTGTGGGGGAGGAGTGGGGGAGGGGGCGCTGGCAGAGGGAATGGCCCCGGTGGGCGGATGGAGCTCGGGCCTGCAGTCGGGACCCCAGCCGGGTGAGCCTGTTTCCATTGGTGAAAGGGACTGAGGTTGCAGGGTCCCTGCCCCGGGAGTAAGGGCGGCCGGTGGGGCTTCGGGCTCAGTGTTCAAGGCAAACGCCAGCCTCCCTTAGTGACCCCCTCAGACCCCGCGGCGAGGCCAGGAGGGGGCGCTCTGACAGCTGGGCTGTCCAGCGGCTCCTCGGAGTGGGCCGTGGGAGCTCGGACGCAGGAAGAGCGCCGGTGGGGGGGGGGGGGGCAGGATAAGCGGATGATCGTCTTCCGAACCAACACCCAGACACATTGTAACCACTGTTGGTCACGGGAGGGGGAGGGAAGGGGGGGGCCGGTCCGGGGGAACGGTCTACGTTTGGCTGCGGGCTTACTGTCTAACTTCCGAAAGGAAGCGCTCGGACCCGGCTTCCCAGCGGCATGACCTTTGCCTCCGTCTGCCGGTCGGATAAATGGGGCGATAATAGTGCCTGCCTCCCGGGTGGGTGGGAGACGAGCGCTCAGCCCGGGCCGAGGCTCTACGAGTGAGGGGTGGTCGCTTTGTCCTTCCTCGACCTTGACGCGGGGACGCGAGGCTGCAGCGCCACCTGGCGCCGAGGAGGGCTGAGACAAGCTAGCGCCCGGCAACGGGGGCTGCCGGTAATAAGGCTGGCGGGGAGCCAACAGCCGGCGGCTGGAGGGAACCCGGGAAAGGGAGAAAATGGCCGCGGGGGCGGCTCCGCCGGCGCTCTCGGAGCTCCCACGCCCACGGTGGGCGGGACAGGAGGAGGGGCTCAAAGTGCGGGGGAAACGGAAGTCTCTACTGGCGCGTGCGCCGGGCGGAGGCTCCCCGAGGGCGGCGCGGTTCCCCGGTCTTTGGCCCCAGGGATGCCGGGGCTGGGCTTGTACTCCAGGAGGTCCGAGGACGTTCCCGCCGTTCCTAAGTGTTCGCGGGAAGGCTCTCGTGCTGGAAGAGCCCCGGACCCGGGCAGCGTCCGCGATGGGACGCGGTGCCATGTGGGGCGGAACAAGGCGGAAGGGTCAGGGCTAGAAGGGCGTCCGCGGGGAAAAGACTGACCCGTGTTCTGGGGGTTTGGTCTTTTAGTTATTTTTTGCCTTTTTTTAAAACTATAGCTTTTTGCTGGCAAAGCGTGTGCGG
This sequence comes from Antechinus flavipes, assembly GCF_016432865.1. Classification (NCBI taxonomy): domain Eukaryota; kingdom Metazoa; phylum Chordata; class Mammalia; order Dasyuromorphia; family Dasyuridae; genus Antechinus; species Antechinus flavipes. The sequence goes on along the minus strand of NC_067400.1, from coordinate 633,159,845 downwards.
GGGTAATTTTTCAGCACTGACCCTTGCAAAAACTTCTGTTCCAGCTCCCCCTCCCCCAGATGGCCGGTAAATACGTTAAAGTACATGTTAAGTAAGGTCTGTGTCTGCCAACGCTGCGGCTGTCCGCCCCGCGAGGAAAAGCGGACTCAGAAAGAAGGTAAACTAGCCAGGGCAAACACAGCAGCAGAAGGAGCGCATGCGCCCCACACTCACCCCCCAGAGTTCTTTCTCTCATTGTGGCCTCGGCCCTCAGAAGTGATCATCGTATCCTCTTGTTGCCGCGTGTGATGATCTCCTGGCCCTGCCCATTTCCCTCAGCATCAGTTCCTGTAAGTCTCGCCAGTCCTCTCTGTATTCTTCCTGCTGGTCATTCCTTACAGAACAATAATATTCCATAACATTCATATACCACAATTTCTCCAATTGATGGGCATCCATTCATTTTCCAGCTTCTGGCCACTACACACAGGGCTGCCACAAACATTTTGGCACATACAGGTCCCTTTCCCTTCTTTAGTATCTCTTTGGGATATAAGCCCAGTAGTAGCACTGCTGGATCAAAGGGGATGCACAGTTTGATCACTTTTTGAGCATAGTTCCAGATTGCTCTCCAGAATGGCTGGATGTGTATCAGTGTCCCTGTTTTCCCACATCCCCTCCAACATTCCGCATTATCTTTCCCTGTCATTCTAGTCAGTCTGACAGGTGTGTAGTGGTATCTCAGAGTTGTCTTAATTTGCTTTTCTCTGATTAATAATGATTTGGAGCATCTTTTCATATGTTTATAAATAGTTTCAATTTCTTCGTCTGAGAATTGTCTGTTCATATCCTTTGACCATTTATCAGTTGGAGAATGGTTTGATTTCTTATAAATTTGAATTGATTCTCTATATGTTTTGGAAATGAGGCCTTTATCAGAACCTTTGACTGTGAAGATGTTTTCCCAGGTTGTTGCTTCCTTTTCAATCTTATCTGAGATGTTCTCTCCAAAATGTGCTGTTCTCTGTTGGGGTTTCCTTGGGGTCTCTGGGGCAGCTTCGTCTCAGTTCAGGAATCACCACAAGGGCAGCCAGGGGTTAAAGTCCAAATCCCTTATTGTCCCCTTCAAAGTCCTGTCTCCTTCACTTGGGGCTCGGCTAAGTTTCTGGAGGCCTCCGGAGTCTTGGTTTCAGTGGAGAAGTGAGGGAGGGGAGCTGCCACCCAGGCGGTGTGAGATGGGATGGATCTGTCTGAGCCCGAGGGCTTGGGCTCCAGCCTCCAGCCTTCTGTCTGCTTCTCCTAAGTCTCGGAATCTCCCTGGCTGAGGCTCCTGGCTAACATGCCCCGCGCTGAATATAAACCAATCATTCTATCACTAGAAAACCATTATTTGTTGTAGGATTAAATCGATGCTAAACTAGATTTAACCATTGTCTCCTCAACTCCACTTAGTCCCTTGTTTCAAGTTCTGGCCCATAACGTCTCCTTGTAGGAGTAAATCAATCATACTGAACTCTGCTAAGTTAGATAACCATTGTCTCTATCAATTCCAGTGACTTAGCACCTTGTAAGCATCCTTTGTTCCAAGTTCAGAGTTCTGGCCCACAGTACTCGTCTGCATTCGTTTTGTTTGTACAAAAGCTTTTAAACCTGATCCAATCAAAATTCACTATTCTGTGATCAATAATGACCTCTAGTTCTTTGGTCACAAATTCCTTCCTCCTCCACAGATCTGAGGTAAACTGTCCTATGTTCTTTTAATTTATTTACGATCTCATTCTTTATCCCTAGATCATGAGTCCACTTTGATCTTATCTTGGTGTATAGTATTAAGTGTGAGTCAATGAATGGCTTTTTATTTTCAAAACGCATGCACAGGTCATTTTCAGCATTCCCCTTTGCAAAAGCCTATCTTCTAAATTTTTCTCCCTCCCCTTATGTTAAATGACAATTCTATGGATATTTCCATATCTCTCATTCTGCAGAAGAAAAATCAGATCAAAAAGGAAAAAATTACAAAAAAAGGAAGCAAACGACAAAAAAGATGAAAGTATTATGTTACTATCCCTTCAGTTCCCAGCATCCTCTTTCTGGATGCAGGTGGCTCTCTCCATTTCATGTCTATTGGAATTGTGGGTCCTTGTTCTGAAAGTAGTCTGGGGTCTTTAAAGAAGCTTGCTAGGTCCCACGGAAAACCCCACCCTTTCCAGTGAGTTCTGGGCCTGAATGAAGTCTGTATTGTTTTTCCTGGAAATGTCCAGAAGGCAGCTCCGTCCCCTAGCCCCAAGAGCGGCTCAGTCCCCCTCGCCCCCAGAGCGGCTCAGTCCCCCCCGCCCCCAGAGAGGTCCCGTCCCCCCGCCCCCAGAGAGGCCCCGTCCCCCCGCCCCCAGAGCGGCCCCGTCCCCCAGCCCCCAGAGCGTCCTCTGTCCACCAGCACAGACGCTCCCATCCCATCCGTCCTTGAGCGGGTCTCCTGTAGGAAGCTCCTCAGCCGTGGGGGTGCTACCCACCAACAGGAGCCTGTGAACGACCCGGTCACCTGTTTGGACTGTGCTGGATTTCCCCCCGGAAGGAGCTGTGAAAATGAGCGGCAGAGAGACGGAGAGGGCCGGGGTGGGACTGCCCTGCAGCGTGTGTCCCGTGCAGAACTGGGAGGAACCGGAGCAAGGTGGTCTCTGATGGAAATGGAGGCTGCCACGTCATGGTGGGAGAGCCACGGGTGACCTCTCCTGGTCTCCCCATTCTGGCAGATCTAGGGAAGGAGTGAACAGGTCGCTCAGAGCAGGCACAAACCCGTAAGTATCAGAAAGCACCTACTGTGTGCCAGAGGCTGTGCTAAGAAAGGCAACGAAGCACTTTCCTCGCCCTCCAGGAGCTTCCCCTCCAAGCTGGAAGCCGGGAGGGACGTGGGCGAATCCAGCCGAGGATTCCCCAGTCTCCCACACCTTCCCTTCACCCGTCCCTCGGCCGGCCTTCAGTCTCTCATCTTTCTCCAGGCGGGCCTCCCCTGCCTCTCGATGTACTTAACCCTTTGCGCTCTGGCACCCGACCTCATCACAATACCCCCCACCCGCTTCTCCCAAGTAACCGACGACTTGGGGCCCGATCCAGTGGCCTTTTCTCGGGCTGTCTCTGGCAGATCCCACCCCCTGACCTCGGGGCTCTCCCGGGCCCTCTCCCCCCCTCTACTGCTGCAGTTGGGGACCTCACTGGCCTCCCGAATTTCATTATGATTTCTGTGCACATGACTCCCCTATCTGCTTCTCCAGCCCTAACCTCCCTCTGCTGACTTCACTCGCCTCCGTATGTCCAGAAGAGAACTCGTGATCTTCCCCTGAGCCCCCTCCCACTCCTGCCGTCCCTGTTCCTGGAAGGGCCACCTCCAGCTCCCACCCAGGAGCCCTCCCGGATTCCGGGACCGCTCTGCGCCAAGACCGTGATTTCCTCTGCAGCCGCCTCCTCTTCTGACCGCCCAGAACAGGCGCTTGTTCCCTCACACCCGGAGGAGCTGCGGGGGACCTTCCTGCCTCAGACCTCGCCCTGTCCCAGGACCTCGTCCTTGCAGCCGTCACAGCCATGGTGCTAAATCTCAGCGTGACCCTGCCAGGGAACTCCAGTGGCTCCTCTCATGCAGGCTCGTAGAAAATCGGCTCTCGGGCACACCCATACACTCACACTCACACTCACTCGCACTCACATATTCACACACACTCACGCACACACTCACACTCACACATGCTTGCACACACACACACACACACACACACACACACACACACACTGAGCTCCTGGGCTCCTGGCTGCTCCAGCCCTCTCCCGCCCCAGCTCCTCCCCCCAGCATTTCCTCCGGGCCGATCCCCCCGCTTGCCATGCTCTCTCTGCACCTCTCCCTCCTGGCTTCCTCCAGGTCTCCCCTGCCCACCCTTCACGCGGCTGCCCAGGGGCTTCGCCTACCGTGCAGGTCTGCCTCCAGCTCCCCTCCTCCACCCAGACCAGCAGCGGGCACCCTGGTGCTTCCAGGATCAGTCACCTCCTTAGCTCTCAGGGTGCTGGCGGGTACAGCAGTCTCTCTCCCACACTCTGCCACCTCATGCCATCCCTTGCAGAGCCTTTGCTCTGGCTGCCCCCAGGCCCGGGATGCGCCCCTTTCTCCCCGCGGTCTCACAGAATTCTCCCCCCACGCAACCGCTAGTGCCCTTGCCCCCTGGGGAGTCTTTCGTTCTTTGTATTGGAGCCCCAGTGCCTGGCGCAGAACGGCCGTTTAACGGTCGCTTCTTGATTGAGTGACCATAGGTGGGAGCATCCAATTAGATGAGGTCATGGTTCCACTAGAATAGAAGTAAAAAATACAAAGAACTCAGAACCGTGGAAGCCCTGAAGGGGCAGAACCAGGAGGAAATAATTATCACCATGGCGGCTGCACCAGAAATGGAGAGGACAAATGGGAAGTTCAGGCTCGGAGATTGGCGCTGGGAAGGACCTCGGAGGGCAGAGCCCAGGCCCCTGTTCTCAGTCCCCAGGGAAGAAGGGACACATGCAAGCTCCTACAACTAAGCTGTGTGTGAGGCAAGGTACGGAGTCACAGCTCGAGTCCAAGGCCGGAGCTCTGTCTGCCGTGTAATCTGAACGGGGCTTTTGTTTCAAGGCTCAGTGTCCCCATCTCACCACGGGCAAGATCTCCAAGCTGATGAGTACAGAAAGGCGCTTATCCCGCCCGGTTTCTTCTGACCTGGGCGAGTCTGCCGCTTTAGGCAAACTGGTGGCCCTTCTCCCTCAGGGACTCCGCCTAGCGGTGCAGGACTTAACTCAGACACACGCCCATCTGCAGCCGCTGCGCTCCAGCCGTCCCCCGGCCTCGAGCTCTGCAGTGGCAGGGATGGCATTAATACGCTGACAAGCTCAACTAGGTAAAATGGTGGCCCCTCGAGCTACTGGGACCCATTACGGGCAGAAACTGGTCTAAAGAACCGAGGGAAGAGCAGCTGCGTGCCATTTTTTCATATTGTTTTAAGAGTAATCAACTTTTTAAGACATTCCTTTAAATGGAAGACTCGTTACAAAAATGGTGTGACAATATGGGGATAGAACATTTTCTATATTACATATGGAAGGACACCCCCAAATTATTACTTTCTTTTGCCAAAATACTTTGAACCATGTTTGAGCTAATGAATCTTAATCATAATAAAGTGAAGGCAAATTCATTTAACCATAAAAATTTTCTCCTAAGATTCGTGGATTTGGTGTGCATTTTCTTCACATTCTTATTCTGATCCAGAAGGATACATTGGCTGTGAGTGAGGTCCTGAATGGTGTTTTGGACCAAGAGAAACTAAAGAATTGATCCTTGAGGCAAGCAGGGAGAAGGCTCTGATGGAGACCAGTTTAGCTCCTTGGTCCCACTCTCTAGGGAGGTGGTCCAGTCTGAAATCCAAGTCAGGTCAAACCTCGGAGACCCACCCTCCCGTAGAGGTCTTGAGCAGCCTCCTTGCCATGCCCTGCCCTAAACCCCAGTCAGGTTCCTGAGGTTAAATTTTCCCTGTAAAACCTTACGGGCCATTCATTCTATGGGTGCTACCCTCCTTTGGGTCAGTCCCCCATGGCCCTCTGCCTCATGGTGTCTTTTCCTTTTCCCTTCTCCTATTCCACGTGGTACCTTCCCTAGCTCCACTATGCTTCCTCACCCCACTTCTCCTTACAGCTAACTCTTGGGGTGCTGAGTCCCTTCCAGGATTTAGCCCGTCTGCTAAGGGCACACTCCAATCTCATGCCATCATTTGGCGTCCACATCCCCTACATCCCGCTGGCCCTCAAACCACAGCAGGCTGCACTCATGAAAAGGAGCTATGCTTAATCGCTGGAAACTATTTTTCATATTTCCCAATTTAAGCAATTCATGACCTTCAAGCCCCGTGGGTTAATGATGTGATTCGTTTGACGTCTCTCGATTTGAATGAGTGAGGAGCCTGTTTGCCACAAGGAAGATCCATTGGGTTGGGGAACTAGAGCAATGTACAACGTCTCGTGTGTGTAGAAGAAGCCCCCGACCCTCAGTCTTCCATTTGGCCGAGGACTAAGGGGATTTGCAGGTTTTCCAGACATGAATGCAGGCGTAGCTGCCCTTTGCAGCAGCTTCTTTGTGGGAAGCAGGATTTTCTGCGCCCAAGGTAAAACTGAGAGTTGTAAAAGAATTAGGACTAATTGGGCGGATTCTAAGAGGAAAGGAAAAGTTCTGCCCTCAAGGAGTCTACATTTTAATGGCTGAGAGGTCCCCTTGAAGGCTTTGATGGTTTGTCCTTTGTTCTCACTGTGTTAGAGCCCAGTTAACGAGTGTCCCTTGGGCTGATCTGACCAATACAAGCTCAGAACGCTCGGCCACAGGTCGGACACAAATGGTCCCTATGATCATTTGAGGTGCTTCTCTAACTTGGGGTCCCTCCAGTTTCTTCAGAGCTAATTTCGTTCTGCGTTAGAGCCCAGCCCCTGCTCTGAGGAGGGCGCGCCATATTGGGCAGCCTGTGCCAGGATCTCCTATGTCCTGCAATCAGTTCTAAAGTTCTTACAGACAGTGTCTTGATTCGCTTTTTTCTGACCCCCTTGTAAGCGCCTGCCCTGGGTGAGTGCTCCATAAAACAGTCTTTCCGGCAAGCGTACATTTGGCCTTTGAACAATGTGGCTAGCCCAGCAGAGTCGGTGTCTGGGACCTGATCCTGCCCGGTGATCTTCAGAATCTTCCTAAGACGGTCCAAATGGCGGCGATTCGGTCTCCTGGCACAGCGCTGGTCCACTGTCTGGGTTTCCCAGCATACAACAGTCAGCACAGCGACTGTAGACTTCCGTCTGGGAGTCGGCCTGCTATGTCTCCTCTCCCGACTTTCGCTTGGAGCCTCCCCAAATCTGAGCTAGCTCTGGCAGTGCGGGTCAATCTCATGAACAATGCGAACGTCCCTCACGGCACTTTTCTATTTGCTGTGACCAATGGCTCCATGCCGCCTGCTGTGGTGGAGGCTGGTGGAGATCCTGTGCTTTCTTGCTATTAATTGTTAGCTCACAAGTAGCCACGCAGCAGAGAGTCCATCCATATTTTGTGGCCTCCCAGCCTGAGGCTGTGCTGACTGCAGTCCCCTGCCCACAAGTCACACCGGCTCTCCCTCTCCTCTGGGCCTGTAGCCTTTTCAAGCTGAATACCTGACGGCCGGTGCAGTAGCTGACCAACCACATTGGTGAAAACATCATGCTAAAAAGGCATGGGAAAGAGCACGCAGCCTTCCTTCACCCCGCGATGGAGGGGGCTGCTCCATTATCCAGAACCTGACTAGTCTGCCATCTTGGGACGGTACCAACAACGAGCTAAAAACGCATGGGAAAGCACGCAACCTTCTTTCACCCCGCGATGGAGAGGGGGTCTCCATTATCCAGAACCTGGCAAGGCTGCCATCTTGGAACTGGCCATGGTGCTAGTAATGTGGTTGTTAAAAATATCATGCTAAAAACGCGTGGGAAAGAGCACGCAGCCTTCTTTCACCCCGCGATGGAGGGGGCTGCTCCATTATCCAGAACCTGACTAGTCTGCCATCTTGGCACGGTACCAACAATGAGCTAAAAACGCATGGGAAAGCACGCAGCCTTCCTTCACCCTGCGATGGAGGGGGCTGCTCCATTATCCAGAACCTGACTAGTCTGCCATCTTGGAACTGGCCATGGTGCTAGTAATGTGGTTGTTGAAAATATCATGCTAAAAACGCATGGGAAAGCACGCGGTCTTCCTTCACCCCACTATGGAGGGGGCTTCTCCATTATCCAAAACCTGGCAGCCATCTTGGCCATCTTGGAACTGGCACTTGTTCCAAGCTTTCTGGATGGAGGCATCTACAAAACTAGCTATAATGGGCAGAAGTCATTAGCAAGGTGGGAGGGGGGGGAATGAAGGGGGGCAGGTCGCATAAAAGGCTTCCTGCCGGGAGCCCCTTCACAGCACCAGGGATTCCTAGAAGTGGGGGTAGGGGCTGCACTGCAGGGGGGTGCCGGTTGAGGAGGCAGGGGATACACTCCCCATGCGAGGAAGAGGAAGGACCGGCATGAAAGGGAATAATGTGTGATAAAGTGCAGAGGAGATGACTTCGTTTTATTTCAGTAAAATAAAAGCTAAGAAAATGAATTTGCAGAAATTGTTTTCGTTCAGCGGACAGGCAGACAGGGGCACTGGGGGAGAGCCCTGTGTTCAAATCCTCTCCTTTATCACTGGAATGACTCCAGGTCGCTCCCCCATGCCAGTCAGAGTCGGGAGCGGATGTGCAGGTTTGCTGCCAACGTTTAACAACCAGCTCTCAGGGGAACTATGGACACGTTTTGAAGTGGGACTTACAGCTGTGACATTTCCTCTAGGGCGAAGGGAGAGAGGAAGAGGGAAGGAGGACAGGGGGGAAGGCAGGGGCTCCCCTCCGGGCCTGTGTCCTGGTTGCGAATTGTGCGAGTCCTCAACAGCCAGGCACCTGCCTGGGGGACGTGTCCAAACCTCGGGGAACAGCTCTGGGGTCTCCACACCCCTGGGGGTCTGCAGAGTCTCTTTCCCACCGCAGGGTCTCTGGGCATCTCCCCAGAATCTCAGCGGTCTCTCTCTACACCACCCGTGGCATCTCTACAAGGTATCTGCAGTCTACACTGGCTCCGAGCGTCTCTGCAGGGTCTTTTATCTCCATTGGATGTGCAGTGCCCAAGGCTCCGCCCCTCGCCCGTCTATCAATTGCCAGCTAGAAGACTGTGCAATGCGCAAGCGCACGAGCCGGGGGAGGGGCAGAGCGCACGCGCAATCCTAGGAGCCCTTGCCACTTGTACTGTACTCTTAAGTTGGGGGCGGCTGCCCGCAATGACAGCGGCCCACTCTGCGCGTGCGCAATGCTCGTCGTCGGCTGCCCGGTGAATCTCACGTGACCGGGACAGCGGAGGGAGTGGGGAGAGGTGCGGCCACGTGGCAGCGCGCTGGCTCTCGGACCGCCCTCCCGCTAGCGCCCTCTGCGCCTCCCACCCCGCGTCCGCCGCGCATTTCTGCTCCCTTCGCGGAGGGTCCGCCCGGGGAATTGGGGTCGCCCAGCCCGGAGAGGAGAAGGTTCCAGGCAGTACTTGGCACTCCCCCGACCTTGCCCGCCATTTGAGGCGCAGCCTCCGGCTTGTCCGGTCTGCACGCCAAGAAGGGGAGAGAATTGCCCCCCAACCAAGCCCAAAGCAGTCCCTGCATCTCCGGGTCTGCCAGTGTAGACAGCGCAGGACGTCAGGAAGGGCCGTCCCGTCTCGCTCCGCCTCCCTCTCCCTCTCGGTCCTCCTCTGGCCCTGCTCACTTCGTCGGCCTGCGTCTCCCATGCGGCCCCGAGCCCGTGGTCAGCGACCCGCCCCTTCAGGGTCTCGCGCCACAACCTGGCCCCCTTGCTGGGCGGGAGGGTGCCTCGGCAGAGTTCCTGCTCTTTCTATTGCTCGGGAGGCGCTCTCCGCGGTAGTCAGTCAGCAGCGAGCCAGTGTCCGGCTCTGGAAGGCCCCGGCAGCGGGGAAGTGGGCTCAGGCCGCGCCCGTGGGTCTGGCCGAAGTGAGGGAGGCTGCGCAAGGTCACCGGCCTCACGTTGTCCCCCGGGGCCCACGGGCAGTCAGACCCGGAGGCGCTGCCGTAGTGAGCCGGAGTCTGCCGCTGGGGAGCAATCGGCCTAGAAGGGGGGCGGGCCGGGGAGGGAGTCATCCGGGGACCGCTCTCAGCGTCACCCCCACGGCTCTCCAGAAGCGAGGGAGGGGGGCGGGGGAGGGGGAGCCGCTCTCAGCGTCACCCCCACGGCTCTCCGGGGGGCGGGGGAGGGAGAGCCGCTCTCAGCGTCACCCCCACGGCTCTCCGGGGGGCGGGGGAGGGGGAGCCGCTCTCAGCGTCACCCCCACGGCTCTCCAGAAAGGGAGAGGGGGCGTACGCGCCGCACCGCGCCAGATCCGAGCTTCCGGCCCAGCCTCGCGACCAGCCCGCCCTCGCTGGTTAGGACGTGGTCACCCACCACGGTCCCCTCGGGTTCGGTCTCCTCTCTGATTCGCCAGCACGACCGCCAATCACGTCTCCTTCCCGTCGGAGGCTCTGTCCCCGCCCCTTCTTCTCACCCTCTGGCCGGGTTCGGTGGGACCAGTGCTGATCTCCATACCCAGCCCCGCTCTGCCTTCTGTTCACGGGCCATCCAGTGATCCCTGGATACGTCCCCAAGCACTTTGAGATGCCTACTATGTGCCAGAGCCAGTACTCGGCCCGGGGGGCCGTCGGAGGACAGAGCGAGCCCCTGATCTGCCGAGCTCCCGTGCCAAGTGCTGTGCCCGGGGGCGCCAGAGCCTCTGGGGGACTGCTGGGGAAAGGCCAGAAGGGAGAGCCTTCCGGGCGGGGCCTGCACCAAGTGGCCCCCACACCTCGAATTAATGCACCCCGACTAGAACTCGCTCTCCCCCTCTCTATCGACCCTCCGTGGTCCTCCTGAAGGCACCTTCCTTCCTCTCTTCTCTCTCCCCCAAGAAACCCCCGGGACTCCCTACTGCCAGATCCAAGCGGCCGCAAAAGCCTTGGACCTTGTTATGCGGGACACAAGGAGAACCCGGTGTTTATGGAAAGTCCCGGGCTTCCCCTGGGGCAGCAGACATCTTGAGGAAAGTCCCCTGTGCCCAGAACAAGGGAAAGGGGGCTCTGTGCTCCCTGGGAAAAGAAAGCAGGGCCCCCAGCAACGTGTCAGCACTCCCCTGCCCTGCTCAGTGGAGAAATAGGGGCCGGGAGCGATCTGAGAGGCTTTGGAGGGAGAGCAGCAGTGAGGGACCGAGTTCCAATCCAGCCTCCAATCCTGCTCACCTCACTTCACCTATCTGCCTCAGTTTCCTCCTCTGTAAAATTGGGCTGATCAGCACAATAGTGCTCTTCAGCTACGTGCGCCCGCCCTCTTTGTGCTGTTCCTTCTGGAAAGCTCACGGCAGCTCTTGAGGCGCCATATGTGCCTGGGAATCCATAGGGGAGCTGGGGCTTTGCTGGCTTAATGAGCCTCTGGGAATAAGGGGAGCCGGTGAGCTCCCGGGTCGGCCCTTGGGGCCTCGGAAAGCTGTCCCAGCTGCCAGATCTCCCCCAGGGCCCGCGCACCCAAGCCTGCCAGTTCCTCTTGCTGGGGCCCTCGGCCTGCCCACTTCCTCCTGCCCCGGCCCTGAGCCTGCTGGGCTCCCCCAGCTCCTGATTCACCTCAGTAAGAACTTCCTTGGTTTCCACTGCACACCCAACACCAGGCGGGAAGGAGAAAGCCCAAAGTGAAGTCTCCATTTCTCCTGTTGTTTCCTAAAACGATAGAGTGAAGCCTGAACCAAGGGTGGGCCTGAGGTCCCCTTTCTGGAAAGGGCATCACCTCCTTGACCTTTGGAGCCGACACCTTCCTTGTCTAGGGTCCCACCGGGACCCCACAGCTCCTTTTTTAGTCAGTAGGATACCTATCCCAGTCTCCTTTGTTCCCCCATCCCCACTCTCCATCCCCAGGTTCTCCAACTGCTGCTCACTTCCCTCCCTGGCTGTCTCTCAGACTCAGCATCTAGGGAGCCAGGCTGCTCCTCCCCGGTGGGAGGTGGGGTGTGGGGGCAGGGTTAAGGGGGCAGAGATGGACACGTCCAGCCTGACCCCCCAGAAGCCAGAAAAGTCAGCCCACGTAGGGAGGAGCTGACAGAGGGGCCCTTCTCCTGCAGCCTGTGCCCTTTGCAGGGCTGAGGACCAGGAGCCGGGGCCCCCGGGGGGCTCTCCTGGAGGGGCTCTGAATGGGACAAGGAGGACTCGGTTCTCCGCACCCCCTCACATGCAGTCCCCGACAGGCTGACTCATCCCAGGCATGCACAGCCCGGCACAGCCAGCCACGTGCACGGCCCCTAGTCAGACAGCAGAGCGTGGGGTTGAGACTGAGTGTGTGCATACACACTCACACACGTGCACGTACAACTCCTGTGGGCACACGCGGGTGCACACCTCGCCCGCATATGGGCACAAGTGCATATGGCACATACAATGCATGCATTGTACTCCCACAGCTCACACGCATGGGCACACACACACGTGCACGTACAACTCCTGTGGGCACACGCGGGTGCACACCTCGCCCGCATATGGGCACAAGTGCATATGGCACATACAATGCATGCATTGTACACTCACAGCTCACACGCATGGGCACACACACTCACACACGTGCACGTACAACTCCTGTGGGCACACGCGGGTGCACACCTCGCCCGCATATGGGCACAAGTGCATATGGCACATACAATGCATGCACACGTTACAATTATACCATGAACATGCAGTGCACACTCGGCCCACATGCATGTGCACACAGGTAGACACCTCGCCTGCGTGTGCACACACGCACACATGACAATCATACCACGAGCACATTGTATGTGCACACAATACATGCATTGCAACTCACACCCCACGCGTACGCACGCATTTGCACACACCTCACCCACAGTGCACACTGCAGCCATACCTAGAACGATTATGTGCACATGCGTGTGAGCATCTGTGCACAATCACCCACACACCTGTGCTTGTGCACATGTTGCAACCATGCCACGAAATGTATGTGCAGTGAACGTGCATTACACACAGGTACACTTTGTCCATGTATAGTGCAATGCTATGGCTGTACACGAGACATCTATTGCATCCTCACTATGTATGTGCATCTTTGTGCAACCTCGCACCACGTGCGTGCAATGCGCACAAGTCTCACAAGCGTGCATCGCGCACAACCCACGTACTGGGCATAATGCACACTCCTCCCTCGCATGTGTGCACAGTGCTTGTGCGCGCATTTGTGCGTATGTGTGCTTGTGTGGGAGTGTGCAGACGTGCGGGCCTTGCATTGTGCACGGTGCACGCCTGTGAGTGTGCTTGGGAGTGCGCCTCTGTGCGGGGCTCTTTGCTCATCCACAGCCCAGCCTGGGCCCGGCCCGGGCAGCCCTGCTCACGGCCGACTGGAGGCCCAGCCTTTCTGCCCGGGGACTCCCGACCGGCCCGAAGCCCCCTTCACCAGCTTCGGGGAGCCCCTGGAAGGGGGGTGGGTGGCCCATCCTTGACTCACTTCCCAGGTTCCAGGGTCACAGACTCTCCGAATGACGAGGTTTTCATCAGCGATGATCCAGCCAGAGCCTGCCCCGGGCCAGCCTGCCCGTGCCAAGCCCCACAAACGGCAGCTGACTCGGAGCGGGAGGCCCCGCCCTTTGCAGAACCCGAGGGCCCGAGACGCGGGTGGCGGGGCCCCGAGGAGGCCTGCGCCAACACGAGCGCCAGCACCGCGGGAGGCCCCTGGAGACCCAGAATCCGAGTCGTTGGGGGGATGGTGGAAGTGAGACCCAGAACCGGGAAGAGGGACGCGCGGCTCCGATTGGACAGAGGCCGAAAGGCCCAGGACCGCTCCGGCCCCTAACTTGTGGCTGGCTCCACTCGAACTCAGACCCTCTGGACGCAGGCGATCCCTCCTCCCGCAGCCCGATCCCTCCTCCGCAGCCCGATCCCTCCTCCCGCAGCCCGATCCCTCCTCCGCAGCCCGATCCCTCCTCCGCAGCCCGATCCCTCCTCCGCAGCCCGATCCCTCCTCCCGCAGCCCGATCCCTCCTCCGCAGCCCGATCCCTCCTCCCGCAGCCCGATCCCTCCTCCGCAGCCCGATCCCTCCTCCGCAGCGCTGTTCTGGGACCTGAGCTGCAGCCCCCTCCCCCTCCCGGGGCCCTTGCAGCCTCTGAGGCCCGAGCCGTCTGGCTCACCCTCTGGGCAGCTTCCCTCCTCTGCAAGCCCCCCTCCCCGGCTGCGGGTCACGGCCTGCTTGGGGGGGGGCTGATAACCAAGCCTGGTCCCACCTAGCCTAGCAAAGACTCAGCATCCCTTCTTGGGGCCCTCAGGGCTCTCTTGTGCCCCTTGGACAGTGGAGCCGTCTCCTGGGTGGGTAGTGTGGAGCGGGCCGGAATCTCCCCAAGCTGGGGTTGGATGGCTGCCCTGTGGGCCGGCTTAGAAAGAGGGAGACCCGGCCCCTGCAGGCTCAGTCCCCGTCCCCCCCCTCCCCTGGGTCCCGACCTCAGAAGCCACCAGAGGCTGGACGTGGGTGGTGCTGGTGGCCACCCCTCCTCCCGGTTCCCTGGATCTTTCCAAAAAGCTCTCCTCAGCTCTCCCGGCTGTCAGCTCTGGGACAGTCCCGGGGCTGGCGGCCACTGGTCTTCCCAGCTCGCCTCAGGCCCTCAGACCCTCAGGGAGACCTCTTAGAGGCAACTGGGTCAGCTGGTCCAGGACCCCCCCTCCCAGCTAGCTTGTGATCATGGACCTAGCCCGCATGGCAAGCAATGGGAGGGGGCTTCTGCTGACGAAGCCTTTTGGGACCTTGGGCAGGTGAGCTCCGTCGGGAGGCCGGTGAGGGAGGGGCCGCTGCGTGAGGGGGAGAAGTGCTCCCCGAGGGAGCTCAAGGCTCTGGGCCCCAGACGAGATCTTCACGGTTGGCAGAGGCTCAGGGCACATTGGGCAGGGCTTTCCGAGGGAGGGGGGGATGGGCACAGGGTGCACATCCCTGCATGTTCTGGGCTGGGGAACAAAGCCCAGGAGCCCCCTCACCTCCCCCGTAGTGTGAAGGACCCAAAGGCTGGGGGAGCCCTCCTGACAATAAACAGAGATACATTGGTCCAGAGACAGAGAGACAGAGACAGAGAGACAGAGAGAGACACAGAGAGAAACAGAGACAGAGAGACAAACAGAGAGACAGAGACAGAGAGAAACAGAGACAGAGACACAGAGAGACAGAGACAGAGACAGAGAGAAACAGAGAAACAGAGATAGAGACAGAGACACACACAGAGATACACAGAGACAGAGAGAGACAGGGACTGAGAGACAAAGACAGAGAGAAACAGAGACAGAGAGACAGAGACAGAGAGACAGAGAGAGAAACAGAAACAGAGATAGAGACAGAGACACACACAGAGATACACAGAGACAGAGAGAGACAGGGACTGAGAGACAAAGACAGAGAGAAACAGAGACAGAGAGACAGAGACAGAGACAGAGAGAGACACAGAGAAGCAGAGACAGAGAGACAGAGACAGAGAGACAGAGAGAGAAACAGAAACAGAGATAGAGACAGAGACACACACAGAGATACACAGAGACAGAGAGAGACAGGGACTGAGAGACAAAGACAGAGAGAGACAGAGACAGAGAGAGACAGAGAGAGAGAGATAGAGAGAGGCAGAGAGAAGAGCTCTCCCCTGGGGCGGACCTGCTTCTTCCCTCATGCTCTGACAGCCCTGCTCCAGGATAACTGGTTTCTGCTGTAACCGCACGTGCTGGTGCCTGTAAAGCTGATTTAGGGCAGGGGTCCCCAGGTTTCCCCAGAGGACGCAAAAAGTCTATAAATGTCTGCTCTAGAATGTTCTGGGTCAGAGAGCTAATCCCCCAGGGGAGGGTGGGAGCGCCATCTGCTGGAGGTCCTGGGGGTGGCGGGGAGACAAGGAGGGACGGAAACCGGGAAATGGGGAGGCCCACGGCCCGGGAGGCAGGGGGCGCCCTCCTGTGGAGCCCCGCCCAGGGTCGAGGGGCCGGGCCCAGAGGCCGGGGGGACTTGGGGCCCCTGCTTTGGGGGTAAGCGTCCTCCTGGCTTCTGGGCCCCCTGAGCGGCCGGAGCCAGGGTGACCCCTCCCATCCCCACCTCTGGGAGCAGAGGGGCAGGCTGGGGGGCCGGGGGCCTCGCTCAGCCTGGGGAGGGGGTGGCCCTTCTGGTCAGTGGGAAGTGAGAACCACGCAGGGAGGGGGCTCCTTGAGGGCGGGGCTCTCAGGCATTGATTCAGACTCGGGCTCGGGCGCCTCCTTCCAGATTTTATTTCCCAGAGGAGGAAAGAGGGGGGCGGGGGTGAGGGAGTTGGGGCCCTGCCCCTCCCCCCTTCCGTCCCCTTCTCCTGCCGTCATGGCCACGCCTCTGTCCTGCGTCAGGCACCGGGGGGGAGGGGGGGGGAGGAGACCCGTGTCCTGGGAGGGAGGGGCCGTGGGGAGCCTCTGAGCGCCCCCAGTTCTGCTTCTGGGCCGCCCCCGTGGGGAGATGGCCCCGGGAGGGGCAGGCTGGGGGTCACAGGCTGGGTCTGGCTGGAAGGGTTCTGGGGCTCCCCAAAGGGAGGGAGGAGACGGGGAGGCGAGGGCAGTTCGGGGGTTGGGGAGAAGCGCCGGCCGGGAAGGAAGGGCTACCTTGGGCCAGAAGGGGCCCGGGAAGGTGGGAGGGCTAAGGAGGCCCGGAGCCGCGGCCCACGGGCCGGCCCTACTGGGGGAATTCACAGGCGTAGTAGAAGCGTCTCTCGCAGTCGTGGTCCCACCAGGAGCCGTCGTCCGAGGCCTGGGCCACGCAGTTCTCCTGCTCGCGCCCGTTGGGCTGGTCGGGCCCCAGGGCCGGGTGCCCGGGGCCCTGAGGGGCGGGCGGGCCGTCCGGGGGCGGGGCTCGGTGCCAGGCGAAGAAGGAGACCCGCTGGCCGTTCTCAAAGAGGAAGAGGCCCTCGGCCCTGCGGTCGTGAATGCCCAGCCACACGGGCCAGTTGTAGGGGGCCAGGGCGGCCTTCAGGTAGCGCGTCAGGCCCTCCATCTGGGCGCGGTCCGCCGGCATGGCCAGGCCGCCGCCGCGCGCCCCGCACAGGGCGTGCGCCGCGCTCTGGGCCTGGAAGTCCCGGAACAGCAGGAAGCACTTGTGGCCCAGGCGGAGGCCTTTCAGGCAGCCTGCGGGAGCAGGGCAGGGTGGGCCCGAGGCCGCGCCCCGCGGGCCTCCCCCTCCCTCCCCGCCTCCCCCCCAGGCTCCCCCGCTGCCCACTCACCCTCCAGCCGCCCGCGCTCCCGCTGGCCCTGCTTCTGGGCCTCCTCCAGGGCCTCCACGGCCTCCCGGGTCTCTCGGGCCTCCTTCCTCAGGAGCTGCAGGCCCCGGGACAGCTCCGCCACCCGGGCGTCCAGAGCGTGCAGCCGGACGTGCAGCTGGTGCAGCCCCGAGTCCAGCCCCGACAGGCGACCCACTGGGGAGGGAGCGAGGGAAAAGGGGCCCGTGAGTGGGGGCCCAGGGGGAGCTGGCAGGGGCGCTGGTCAGGGGGGGGGGAGGGTGGGGGGCGCTGGTCAGGGGGGGAGGGAGGGTGGGGGCACTGGTGGGGGGGAGGGGGAGCTAGGGGGGGCACTGATCAGGGGGGGAGGGAGGGCGGGAGCACTGGTCAGGAGGGGGAGGGAGGGTGGGGGGCGCTGGTCAGGGGGGGAGGGGGAGCTAGGGGGGGCGCTGGTCAGGGGGGGAGGGGGAGTTGGGGGGGCGCTGGTCAGGAGGGGGAGGGGGAGCTAGGGGGGGCGCTGGTGGGGGGGAGGGAGGGTGGGGGGCGCTGGTCAGGAGGGGGAGGAAGGGTGGGGGGCGCTGGTCAGGAGGGGGAGGAAGGGTGGGGGCGCTGGTCAGGAGGGGGAGGGGGAGTAGGGGGGGCACTGATCAGGGGGGGAGGGAGGGTGGGGGCGCTGGTCAGGGGGAAGGAGGGGGGAGGGGGGGAGGAAACCGCATTTGGCTTCTAGGGTGGTCTGGGATGGGGAGGGGGCCGGGCCAGGTTGGAGACATTCCAGGGCACCCCCAGCCTTGGCTGGCCGGGGAGGGGAGGCCCCAGCCTCCCACCACTCACAGACATAGGAAATGGCATCCTCGGGGGTCGGGGTCGGTGCGAGGCTTGGCGGGGGAGTCCCAGTGGGTTCCTCCTCCTCTTCGGCTCCCTGGGCCCCCTCCCCCTCAAAAGCTCCAGGGGGACTCCTTGGCTCTTGGAAAGGGGACAGCTCCAGAGCCTCCTGTAAGTGCTGGGGGCCCAGGGGGACAGGGCTTTAGCCAGCCCTTCGTCAGCAATAGGAAGGAGATCCACACGCCCTCCCCCCCAGCCCTCCCCCCACCCCCTCCCCCTCACGCCCTCAGTGATCCCCAGCCCCGGCCCCTTTCTCGGAGCCCTTCATTCGTCCCTGGATTCTCTTGTGTTCCTCCCTGTACCCGCCTGCCTCTGGAAGTAACAGACACCGCATTCACAGGTTTACGCTTGGGGAAACTGAGCCCAAAGGCAGCAGGGCCCGGCGCAGCCGGTGGGAAGCCCGGGCTTTCCCGATTCCCTTTTCCGCAGGCCCAGCTGCCCCCTTCTACCCGGTCCTTCTCTCTCATGGCATCCCCTCCCCTCCCCCCTTCCCCAGGTTCCTTTTCTCCCGCTTACCTTAAGCAGAAGGGCCTCCCTCTCTTGTTGGTCGGCCTGGGCCTCGGGCCAGGCTCCCTTCCCCTTCCTCCTCGGGCCCTTCTGGTCCTCCCCAGCGCCAAGGGACCCCAGGGCCAAAAGGAAGCCCAGGACCCAGGCCCACTGCATGGCCCCGGCCTCTGAGAGGGACTCTCTTACTCTGTCGCTATCTCTTAATGCTTCACTGTCCCTCCCCCACCCTTCCTCCCTCCTTCCCTTTCCTTCCTTCCTTCCTTTTCCTTCCTTCCTTCCTTCCTTCCTTCCTTCCTTCCTTCCTTCCTTCCTTCCTTCCTTCCTTTTTTCCTTCTTCTCTCCTTCCCTCCCTCCCTCCTTCCTTCCTTCCTTCTTCCTTCCTTCCTTCCTTCCTTCCTTCCTTCCTTCCTTCCTTCCTTCCTTCCTTTTTTCCTTCTTCTCTCCTTCCCTCCCTCCCTCCCTCCCTTCCTTCCTTCCTTCTTTTCTCTCCCTCTCTTTTTCTCTTTCCTTCTGTTCTTTCTCCCCAGCTATCCCTCCTAGGCTGCTAGCTCCCAGGAGGTCCTGCCTCTGTGGCCGGAAACCTCAAACGTTCCTGAGCTCAGCTCCCCGCCCCGGGTCCCCCCCTTCTTTTTTCCAAGAGTTCTCCGCCCATTCTTTCCATGAGCTCCTGCACAAGTTCAGGCTGGGCTGGAGGAATGGATGTGCTTAAAGGGACTCCTTAGGACTCAGATATCCCGGGCCTCCAGTTGCAGCCCCCCCCCCCAATATCCAGGACTCGAGGGCCTAGGATGCAGGGGGAGAGCCCCGGGGAGCGAGGCACCGAGCCAGGATGCAGCCCCTCCCACAAGGCCCTCTGGGCCCTGCCTCCCCTGGTCTCTACGCCCCTCCCCAGCTGCCTGGTCCCTTTCCTCCTGCCATTTTTGAGTTCCCTTCCCAGAGGAGCCGGAAGGGCCGGGTCATTGGGTGTATTTCTTGCCAAATAGCTGTTATTACACAGCTGAAGCCCTGTGCTTGTCAGTTATAACGGAGCCCACCCTGCCCCCAGGGGCTTCTGGGACAGCCATCGGGAGGGCTGCGTGCCGGATGCTGCCAGTGGAAAGGCAAGAGCAGGAAGAGCCCCCGGGCCACGCAGGGGGACTGGAGCCGGGTCCGGGGACACAGGCCCGAGGCTGGGATGTGCGGGGGCCGGAGGCTTGGGGCACCGTTTCTGCCCAGGATCTTCAAGGGGGGTGGATCTCTTGCATCTCTGATGGGGAGGCCCCCAGGGCCCGGCTCCCGGCCCTGGTCTATGTGTCTGGGGGGGGTGGGGGGGATCAACATCCCTCTGGGTCCTGGATCCAACATCCCAGGAAGGATAGCTGTGGGGTGGGCAACAGAGGTGGGCCTGGAAGGTCTCGGGGTCAGCAGCGGTGAGCTACAACCGGCTGGCTGAGGGTCAAGCTGTCCCCGTGGCTTCCAGAGCTCAGCTGACCCATAAAAAGGGAGGGAGAAGTGATAAGGCAGCTGCTCCCTGGAAGTGGGCTGGAAGTGCTCTCAGGGTCCTGGTGGACCCCACGCTCTTAGCCTGCTTGGCCTTTCTGCCGGAGCACAGCCGGACCACCAGTTCACTAGTTTACAGAGTATTAACATCCCAACCCAGAAAGGCAGGGACACAGTGAAGCTCGGGGCCATGCTGGAGCAAAGGCTTGGGATCCGTGAGCTCGGCTCCAGGGGGAGGGCCCGGGGCAAGGGGGAGCCCTGGACTCCTGGGTCCCCAAGGGAGGGGGAAGGGCTGGACACCTGCTCCCTGGAGCTCAATGCCTCAGTGGTTCTAGCTCCCAAATCCTCCCACTGCGTGTGAGAGACGGGGACCGGGAGACAGACAGAGATGGAAGGAGAGAGAGAGGGAGGGAGGAAGAGAGACAGAGAGAGAGACAGAGACAGAGGGAGAGAGGTGGGGAAGGAGGGAGAGAGATGGAGGGAGGAAGAGAGACAGAAGGAGGGGGACAGAGACAGGGAGGGAGATAGAGACAGAGACAAAGGGAGGGAGACAGAGAGACAGAAGAAAAAGAGACAGAGACAGGGAGAGAGAGGGAAGGAGGAAGAGAGACAGGGAGAGAGACAGAGACAGAGGGAGGGGGACAGAGACAGAGGGAGGGAGAGAGAGAGAGAGAGAGAGGGAAGGAGGGAGAGAGATGGAGGGAGGAAGAGAGACAGAGACAGGGAGAGACACAGAGGGAGGGGAACAGAGACAGAGACAAAGGGAGGGAGACAGAGAGACAGAAGAAAAAGAGACAGAGAAGGGGAGACAGAGATAAGAGACAGAGGGAAGGAGAGAGGCAGAGGTCCCTTCCCTCATACTTTCCTGTCTTCTTGCCCCTTAGTATCATGTTCTCATTGCCCCATGGCCCTGCCCTGTTGGCTGTTCCATGAGCAAGGCTCTCCTCTGCTCCGGTCAGTCTATGTTGCTCATGTCCGGAGTCCTCGCCCTCCTTGTTCTGGCTATTGACTTCCCTGACTTCCTACAGGAAGCCTTCCCCGAACCTTCTTATTCCCCCCCATTCCCGCTAATTATTTTCTGTTTATCCCGTAGAGAGCTAACTTTTACGTATTTGTCTCTTCTACTAGATTGCAAGAGCCTTGAGAGCAGGGGCTGCCTTTTACTTCTTTTTGCATCCCCAGTGTTTAGCACAGTGCCCGGCACATAGTAGGTGCTTAATAAATGTTTATTGATTGCTTGATTGACTGAAATATGTATATATATGCATATATATATATATAGAGAGAGAGAGAGAGAGAGAGACAGACAGACAGACAGAGAGAGACAGACAGACAGAAAGACAGAGACAGAGCAAAGAGACAGAGACAGAGAGAAAGAGAGCAGAGGAAAGAGACAGAGACAGAGAGACAGAGAGAGACAGACAGAAAGACAGAGACAGAGCAGAGGAGAGAGACAGAGGCAGAGACAGAGAAAGAGAGAGAGAGAGAAGAGGAAAGAGACAGAGACACAGAGAGAGAGAGACAGAAAGACAGAGACAGAGCAGAGGAGAGAGACAGAGGCAGAGACAGAGAGACAGAGACAGAGCAGAGGAGAGAGAGAGACAGAAAGACAGAGACAGAGCAGAGGAGAGAGACAGAGACAGAGAGAGACAGACAGAAAGACAGAGACAGAGCAGAGGAGAGAGAGAGATAGAGACAGAGAGACAGAGAGAGAGCAGAGGAAAGAGACAGACAGAGACAGAGAGACAGAGAGAGAGAGAGACAGAGACAGAGCAGAGGAGAGAGACAGAGGCAGAGACAGAGAGACAGAGACAGAGCAGAGGAGCGAGAGAGACAGAAAGACAGAGCAGAGGAGAGAGACAGAGGCAGAGACAGAGAGACAGAGACAGAGCAGAGGAGAGAGAGAGATAGAGACAGAGAGACAGAGAGAGAGAGAGCAGAGGAAAGAGATAGAGACAGATACAGAGAGACAGAGAGAGAGAGACAGATCAGAGGAGAGAGACAGAGGCAGAGACAGAGAGACAGAGACAGAGCAGAGAAGAGAGAGAGACAGAGACAGAGAGAGAGAGCAGAGGAAAGAGACAGAGACAGAGACAAACAGACAGAGAGAGAGCAGAGGAAAGAGACAGAGACAGATACAGAGAGACAGAGAGAGAGAGACAGAGCAGAGGAGAGAGACAGAGGCAGAGACAGAGAAACAGACAGAGACAGAGCAGAGGAGAGAGAGAGACAGAGACAGAGAGAGAGAGAGAGCAGAGGAAAGAGACAGAGACAGAGAGAGAGAGAGACAGAAAGACAGACAGAGCAGAGGAGAGAGACAGAGAGACAAAGAGACAGAGACAGAGCAGAGGAGAGAGAGAGAGACAGAGAGACAGAGAGAGACAGAGACAGAGACAGAGAGAGAGACAGAGGGAGAGAAATAGAGAGAGAGACAGAGACCACGAGCGGGGCAGGGGGTATGTGCCCAATGGCTGTCTCTGGACTTTCTGTACCTTATATGTTTGGGTCGATGGTTGCCACGCTCTGGTAAGACCATCTCAGCAGGTGAGCTAGGGAGGAGGGCGCCCTCCCTGAGCACCTGAAGACTTCCCCCAGCTGAATGGGCCACGGCGCATGATTTGTTCCAGCGGCCTTGGGGTGGCTGAAGCCGCCACGTGGAGGGTGAGAGCGGGGGCAGATATCAAAGGGGCCCGAGTCGCCCCCCGCCATGGCCGTGATTGACCCTTGGCCTGCCCCTGCGGGACTCTGAGCTGAGGACTGCGTGGCTCGCCCCACTTAAACCCAGATCATGGCGGAGTCAAGCCATCTCCCGTGATGCCATTGGCCCTCCTCACAACGGAAGGACCGCGGGTGGATCGCCCCGTGCATATGGACAAACAGGATAGGTCGGGGGGGGCTGCGGGGGTCTGTGGTCCAGAGAGAGGGGAGGGACAAACAGCCATTAAACACACACTGTGCGCCAGGCGCTGTGCTAAGAGCCGGGGACTTGAAGGGACGTCCCTGCCCTCCAAAAGCTCACACTGTGGTGACCCAGAAAACGAGCAAATATGTCCCAAGGAGCTCGAAACAGATTAAATAGGAAATAAGGAACAAAGGGAAGGCGCCGGGATCGGGGGGGCTGGGCAAGGCTCCCTGGAGAATATGGGAGTTCATCTGGGACTTAAAGGAAGCCGGGGAGCTCATCAGGTGGTGAGGAGAGCGAGCATCCCGGCGGCCGGACCAGAGAACATGGCGGAGGGGGAGGATCTTGTTCTGTGTCCTGACACGGGCCAGTGTCAGGGATGGGCCCGTATCGGGAGGGAGCAGCCACCAATGGCAAGCAGAACATTTTGTATTTGTTCCTGGAGGCAAGAGGAAACCTTGGGTGGGGGCTTGAGGTTCTCCCTTCCTATTTAGACAGTTTGGGGACAGGAGGCTTTCTGCTTCTCCATGGGAGAAGAGGTCTCCAGAAAAGCCCCAGACCCTTTGGTAGAGCTCATATGGAAGGCTTGTGGGAGGAGGCGAGGTCTCATGAGGATGGGCGAACCGCCGAGGAAGGAGCCACTGTACCTTTGGGTGTGATGAGCTTCTTCCCACTTGCCCATCCTCGCACCTGGGCAGCTGGGCCATGAGGGAGGGACTGGGATCCCCAATGAGACCCCCAGGGTGGTGGGGTTTGACTAACCTTGGGGCAAACCGACCCCGCCTGGAGAGTGACAAGAACTAGCTAGTCCCATGTTGGGAGCCTGGAGGTTGGCCCCCTGGGAATCCTGGGAAGAGGCTGGCTGTGGAGACCTCACGGACTCTGAGGGGCCAGAAAGAACCGTTGGTCGTACGATGGATGCCGTGCTCTAGGGACCTGTTGGCTCCTTGTTCAGGTTCTTCCGGTGACCCCTTCCCCCCTCCCCATGCCTTCTTTGAGGTTCCTCATGTGCTTGGTTTCCAGTAGTGCCCTCACTACCTGAGTCCCCGACTCTTTTTCTGACAAATGGTTTCCTCCATGACACCCTTGGAGGCGCTTCTTGCTACATCCTCATGGGAGAAATGCAGCCGTCTACTCTGTGCTTCACTGGAATCTCTTCCTCACCCTTCTTTTGGTCGCCTGCCACTGTGACCCTTTGTTCTCAAGTTTTATAACCATCTAGGGTTAGCTTGTGAAAAAGGAAAGAAAGAAAGGGAAGAAGGAAGGAGAGAGGGAGGGAAAGGAGCAAGGGAGGAAGCAAAAAAGAAGGAAAGGGAGGAAGGAAGGAGAGTGGGAGGGAAAGGAGCAAGGGAGGAAGGAAAAAAGAAGGAAAAGGAGGAAGGAAGGAGAGTGGGAGGGAAAGAAGCAAGGGAGGAATGAAAAAAGAAGGAAAAGGAGGAAGGAAGGAGAGTGGGAGGGAAAGGATGGAGGAAAGGAAAGGAAGGGAGGGAGGAGAGAAGGAAGGAAGGAGAGGAGAAGGAAAGGAGCAAGGGAGGAAGGAAAAAAGAAGGAAAGGGAGGAAGGAAGGAGAGTGGGAGGGAAAGGATGGAGAAAAGGAAAGGAAGGAGGGAGGAGAGAAGGAGGGAGGAGAGAAGGAAGGAAGGAGAGGAGAAGGAAAGGAGCAAGGGAGGAAGGAAAGGAAGGAAGGAGAGGGAGAAGGAAGGAGAGTGGGAGGGAAAGGATGGAGAAAAGGAAAGGAAGGGAGGGAGGAGAGAAGGAAGGAAGGAGAGGAGAAGGAAAGGAGCAAGGGAGGAAGGAAAAAAGAAGGAAAGGGAGGAAGGAAGGAGAGTGGGAGGGAAAGGAGCAAGGGAGGAAGGAAAAAAGAAGGAAAGGGAGGAAGGAAGGAGAGAAGGAGGGGAGGAAAATGGCTCTTAATCCCGGGGAACAGACTGGGATCATAGGGAAGCTTGACATTGTTAGCAAAAACGTGGACATGGCTGCACCAGGTAGGTTTTGCAAGCTCTGCTGGGCAGCAGATGATATTCTGTCCTGGAAGAGCCTGAGGATCCAAGTTCTTCTGTTCTGGTCATTTGCTACAAGAGGTTCTTCAGGAGTGGGCTGAGCAGAAGCAGCCGGAGTCATCCTGCCCTGGGGGGGTGAGCGGGTGGTCCTGCCCTGGGGGGGTCCTGTTCTGGGGGGGTGACAGTGTTGGGCCAGAGGCGGGATCGAGAAGGGAAGAGCAGCCATCTGCGCCCGGGAGGGCTGCCTGGAGCTGCACGTGGCCCTATGTAGAGAAGAGAGTGAATGAACGCAGTCCAGAGTGGCCACACATGAGCTGCTTTGGGGAGAGAGCACCGGCGCCCGGGGAGGACCAGGGAAGACTCCCAGCAGAAGATGGCGTCTAAGGGAGAGAGGCCGGTGGGCTGCGGGGGTGAGGAGGGCCGGCAGGCCCAAGCCGTCTCAAGGCTGCAAAGTTATGGGATGGGAGCCGGACCAAAGAGAAGGCCCGAGGCAGAGTGGGGGGGGGGGAGCGGGCCCTCGTGCTCCTTCTGGGCCACAGGTCACCCCCGTTTCTCGGAGAGAGCTCCATTGAAGAGCCGGGAGTCCTGGCCAGTGAGTCCCGAAGCCGGCTGGAGGCTGGACCGAGGGCCACCCAGGGAAGCCGATCCTGCGGTCCTGGGGGTCCCCAAACCCCGGCTCTTCCTGGGCCGGTTCCGGCAGATCCAGGGTGACTCCCAAGCCCGGGGTGGGAGGGCGCGCGGAGGGCCGGAGGCCGGGATCGCTCGGGGAAGCTGGGGAGCGCCGGGCGGCCGGCACCGAGGCGCTGTCCTCCCGCCAGGGAGGCAGCGAGGCAGCCGGGCCGCGGGGCCAGGAGAGCCGCCTGGCCAGGACCGCCGCAGATAAGTGCGGCTGGTCCCACGGCTGGTGTCTGTGGGCACGCACGCTTGGGTCCGTGTGGGGAGGAGTCCCCGGGTACCTGGGGAAGCATGTGAACATGTGCAAACGTGTGTAGTCCCTACGCGTGTGAGTATGACTGCGCTCGGTCGGGGGGGGGGGTCGGCCCCCAGGTGGGGAAGGGGCGGGCCTGAAAGGACGGGGCGGGGCTCGGCGTGAGGAAGCCACCCCCCCCCCCCAAGCTGGACCGCCAAGGGGTGAGGGAGGGCTATCAGGAGGTGAGGGGTGGGGTCCGAGGCGGAAAAGGAGGAGAGGGTGAGAAGTGGAGGGCTTCCCAAATCCTCACGGCTTGGCTGAGGCGCAGGGGAAGGGGGGGCTCGGGCTGGGGGACAGGGGGAGGGGCAAAGCCTCAGGTGGGCGGGTCACGGGAGGGGGGGGACTCAGTTGTAGGTGGGGAGGGAACGAAAGGGCTTGGGGTCCCACTCGCGAAGAGGAGGGGCGGGCGAGGTTTGGGGGCGTGGGGAGGGGCGAGGTCTCTTCCACCGGCTGGGAGAGGGAGGGAACGGAGAGGGGGAGGAGAGAGAGAGAGAGAGAGACACACACACACACACACACACACTCTCGGAGAGGGAGAGAGGGAGAGACAGAGACAGAGGGACAGGGAGAGCAGGCGGCAGGAGAGAGGGAGCAGGGAAGGAAGGAAGGAAGCGAGGAGGAGGAGGAGGCGAGGAGGAAGGAGCGGGAGGCGGCAGCGGCGGCGGCGGCTGGAGGAGGAGGAGGAGGAGAAGGAGGAGGAATCCCGAAGCCTCCGCCAAGCCTGCCAGCCGCGAGGGGGGCGGGGAAGGAGGGAGCCCGGAGCCAGGAGCCCGGAGCCCACCCGGAGGCGGACGAGGGGGCGGCCGGAGGAGGGAGGGGGCGCTCTGCGGATGCCCAGGGCCCGGCCCGGCCCGAGGGGGGGGTGAGGTCCCCGGCCCTCCCCTCCCCCCTCCCCCCTCCGGGGTGCTGGGGCATGGCCTGAGGGGGGGTCTCTGTCTTTGGGGGGGTGGGGGGTGGGGAGGGAGGGGGGACAGGGGGCCGCGGGCGCCGCCGACTGGGACCCAGGAGCCCCGCCGGTCAGGTAAGAGGGGACTGGGGGCGGGTGGGGGGCAGGGGCTTGGAACATGTGTGAGTGCGGATAGAAGGAATGGGGGGGTGGGCGCTCCTAGCCGTCTTTAGCCGCTGCCTCCCCCATTTAGGGGAGGGGGAGGGATTGGGGGAGGGGAACGGTTGCCGTGGGCAACGTTGAATTGGGTTACGCCCCAGTCCCCGGTGCCCTGTCCCAGATCCCGAGCCTGGCGGGGAGGGAGAGGGTGGCCCCCCCTGGCGCCCGTCTCCCCCAAACCACGGCCTTGCCGCTCCGCTCCTACCTTCCTAGCCTCCTGGCTTTGGGTGCTCCTTCCTCGGCCACTCCCCCCTCCCCCTCGGCTCCCGGTGGCCGTCACCTGTCTCATCCCCGGTGTCACCATCTCTTCCAGCGCCTCTGTCCCCCTTGTCCTCTCTGACCCCGGCTGCCTTTGTCTTCTCCGGCCCTCCGCGTCTCCCCAGCGCCCCCACCCAGCTCTTGTCCTTCCTCCTCCTTCCCAGCCTCCTTTTTGTCCGCTGTCCCCTTTGTTCTCTCTCCGGCCGGTACCCTCCGCTTCTCAGCATGTCCCAGGTTCCCCGGCCTCAGCCCAGGCCCCCAGAAGCCCTGGCCTCCCGCGCTCTCCCCTTGCCTGGCAGAGGCCTGGGCCTCCTTGCCCTTTCTCTGGGAGGCCCCTTCCCGAGCCTCCTTCCTCTCCCCCTGCTCTTGCCTGAGGGCCCCCTCTCCCCATTGGGCCCCACCTCCCCTCCAGTGCTCCCCTCCTTCTCTCTTCCTTCTGATTTTTCCTTCTTCCAGTCCCTCTCCTCTCTTTCCCATGGATCCCCACGTCTCCTGCCATCTCCTTCTCCCTGCCCCCTTCTCTCCTCCTTCCCATGCTTCTCTGCCCCCCTCGCGTTCTTTAACCTCGAGCCCCATGAAGACCTCAGTCCCTTCTCCCATCGCTTTCCTCCCTCCCACTCCCACCCTGCTCTTCTTCCCTCATTCAGCTTCTACTATGATCCTCTTCCCTTTCCTCTTCCTTCTCTCCTTGCACCCCTCCCCCAAGCCTCTTATTCCCTCCCCCTTTCCCCAGACTCTGCCGTCTCCCCCTTTCCACCCTTTTTACAACCGGGTTCTCTTATCTCTTTCCCCTCATTACGACTCCCCCCTCCCCCAGTCTCATTCCTTCCCAGTTCCTGGAAAGCCTCCCTTGTCCACCTCCGGGAGCCTCCCCTTGACCTTCCTCCTTCCTTTTCCTCTTCGCTGCCCCCATTCCCCACCACTTCCCCCTCTGCCCCCCAGCTCGGCTCAGTCTCTCCCTGTCCTCCCCCAGGAGCCTCCTGTCTCCCCTTCCCCTCCTTCTCTCCTTCCAGCTCTCTCCATCTCCCCCCACTCAGTTCCCTCTCTTCTTTCTCCCTGAGCTTCCCCGGCCCTGCCCAGTGTCCCCCAGCCACCCCTCACCCCCTACCCCCGGTCTCCCCTTTTCTCTTCCCCCCACCCCCAGGGCTGCCATCCTCAGCCTGTCTCCTCACCAGCTGCGTTCTAGCTATTCTTAGCTACCGGCGCGCTTGATTCATGCCGCCCCGGCGATGTGTGCCAGCTCCCGCCCTCAGCCCAGGGCTGGGGGGGAAGGGGAGCTAGTGTCTGTCCAGGGCTGGGGGGTGGGGGGCTCTGAGCTAGCCCTGGGAGGAAGGAGGCAGGGCTGCAGGCGGATGGAGCCAGGTATCGCTTCGTTGCTCTGGGTGCTTTGGGGGGGGCCGCGAGCTGAGTCTCTGGGAAGCCCATTCCCCCCAAATTCCTTCAGGGCCCAGGTCAGCTGGAGCATTGGCTCGGGGATCATGTGACTAGATGCCGGATCCTGAGGGGAACAGCAATGGGGAGGAGCGGGGGGTTGCCTGGGTTCCTGTGGGGAAAATGCTTCCAATACATTTTGTCCTCCCCTCACCCCCTCCCAAAGTCAGCTGGGCCTTGGCTGCTTTGGATTTCCATGGAAACCCAGGAGCCCGGCCTTTCTTGGGGTGGGGGCGGGACAAAACCGTGCAGTCTTGTTTCTGGGGCTGAGGGGAAGGGGCTAGACAAGGGGGTGGTCTCAAGCCCAGTCCTGTTAAGATCAGGACCACACGGCCTCAGTGAGGAGGAGGAGAAGGGGGAGAGGAGAGAGACAGAGAGACAGACAGAAAGACGGTGAGAAGAGGAAGGGGGAGAGGGGGAGGGAGGCAGGGGAGAGAGAGAAAGAGAGAGAGAGAGACAGAGGCAGAGAGAGAGTTAGAGAGAGAGAAAGAAACACACACAGAGAGAAAGAAACTGAGAGCCAGAGAGTGAGAAGAGGAAGGGGGAAGAGAGAGGAGGGAAGGGAGACAGACAGACAGGCAGACAGTGAGAAGGGGAAGGGGGAGAGGGGGAGGGAGGCAGAGGAGAGAGAGAGAGAGAGAGAGAGAGAGAGAGAGAGAGAGAGAGAGATACAGAGGCAGAGAGAGAGTTAGAGAGAGAAGCACACAGAGAGAAAGAAACTGAGAGCCAGAGAGTGAGAAGAGGAAGGGGGAAGAGAGAGGAGGGAAGGGAGAGAGACAGACAGGCAGACAGTGAGAAGGGGAACGGGGAGAGGGGGAGGGAGGCAGAGGAGAGAGAGAGAAAGAGAGACAGAGACAAAGAGACAGAGAGACAAAGACAGTGAGAAGAGAAAGGGGGAGAGGAGGAGGGAGGCAGGGGAGAGAGAGAAAGAGAGAGAGATACAGAGGCAGAGAGAGAGAGAGAGAGAGAAGCACACACAGAGAGAGACTGAGAGACAGAAGGGGAAGGGGGAGAGAGGGAGGGAGGCAAGGGAGAGAGAGAAAGAGAGAGAGACAGGCAGAGAGAGTTAGAGAGAGAGAGAGAGAGAGAGAGAGAGAGAGAGAAAGAGAAGCACACACAGAGAGAAAGAGAGAGACAGAGCCAGAGAGTGAGAAGAGGAAGGGGGGAAGAGAGAGAAGGAGGGAAGGGAGAGAGATAGAAAGACAGTGAGAAGAGGAAGGAGGAGAGGGTGAGGGAGGCAGAGGAGAGAGAGAGAGAGAGACAGACAAAGAGACAGAGAGACAGAAAGACAGTAAGAAGAGAAAGGGGAAGAGGGGGAGGGAGGCAGAAGAGAGAGAAGGGAGAGAGAGAGAGAGAGAGAGAGAGAGGCAGAGAGAGAGAAGCACACACAGAGAGAAAGACAGAGACAGAGAAATTCAGAGAGAAGAGGAAGGGGGAGAGACAGAAGGAGGGAAGGGAGAGACAGACAGAAAGACAGATAGTGAGAAGAGGAAGGGGGAGAGAGGGAGGGAGGCGAAGGAGAAGGGAGAGAAGAGAGAGAGAGACAGCAGACAGAGGCAGAGGCGGGGAGAGCAGGTCCCTTTACTTTCCCCTGTCAGCACCGCTCCCGGCCCCCGTGCCCATGGCTTTCTATCAGGAGTGACCCTCATCGGGTGGCAGCGCCCCCAGCCTCGGGTGCTTGGGCCTCTTGGCCGCCACCCCCTCCCCTCGGCCCACCCCGCGCCGTCGCCCTCACACACTTCACCTCCACACCTTCCCCCCCACTAGGTCCCCATTCACCACATTTTCCTCTGGGGACGGTTACCTAGACAACCCCCTTTGAGTACCTTGTCACGTCCTCCCGGAGTCACCCCACGACCCGAGCCGCTGTCCAGCCTTCCCTCCCCTCCCTCCCCTCTCCCCTCAGCCCAGGGATCCCAGTCTGCCCCTTCGCTGGGGCCAGGCCCCGAGCTGGGCCAGGGCAGGAGGGCACGCTCCCCGTCACGCCACTCTGGCTCCGGAGCCTAATTTTAGCAGCGTTTTCGGTGGTTTGGCAAAGTGGGCCAGTAGCTCCCGCGGTGATTCCTCGGTTTCTGGGACACGGCTACGCTGGGTCAGCGGCAAAGTGGGGCGGAGGGGGGGGCAAGGACAAGGGCAAGGAGACAGCTTGGGGCCTCGTGAGTGTAGGTGACTTGTGGCGGGCACGTCTGGGGGGAGGAGGGGCGGCCGTCCCCTCTGCCCCTGGCCGGCTGGTGGCGGGGGGCTGCGAGAGCAGCTGCCGCTCCCCCTGCCCCCCGCCCCCCACCGACCACACGGGAACCTGCTGCTTCCCTCCGTGGCCCGTGGCCAGCAGAGCGGGAAGGAAGGACACAGGAGACTCCCGGGCCAGGGGCTGCCCGCGGGCCGTCACCCCCGCCCCCCGCCCCCCGCCGGAGCTGACCCGCGGCCGTCTGTTCCAGCTGCCTGTGATGCTGCGGCTCCCTGTGGCCCCGCGGCCCCACGATGCCCCGAAGCCCCGCGTCCAGCGAGGAGGAGCGCCGCAGCGTGAGCGAGTGCCCCGAGGGAGGCTCCGAGTCGGACAGCTCCCGGGACGGCCCGGGGAGGGGACCCAAAGGGGCCCGGGGCCGGGCTGGGGGGGCCGGCATTAGCCTGGCCTCCGCCCGCCGCCTGCAGGGACGCTCCATGTCCGTGCCCGACGACGCCCACTTCAGTATGATGGTCTTCCGGATTGGGATCCCCGATCTGCACCAGACCGTGAGTGGGGGCCCCGCGGGCGTCCGGGCTGCCCGGAGCCCCCGCCCGCCCTCTGACCTCCTCCTCTCCCGCCCCCAGAAATGTCTGCGCTTCAATCCGGACGCCACCATCTGGGCCGCCAAGCAGCAGGTCCTGTGCGCCCTGAGCGAGAGCCTCCAGGACGTGCTCAACTACGGGCTGTTCCAGCCGGCCTCCTCCGGCCGGGACGCCAACTTCCTGGAGGAGGAGCGCCTGCTCCGAGAGTACCCCCAGTCCTTTGAGAAGGGCGTGCCCTACCTCGAGGTGAGCGCCCCCCCCCCCCGCCGAGACCCCCGCGGACGCTCCTGGAGAGGAGGAGCCTGGAGCCGGGGTTCCAGAGGCAGGGAACGGAGCCTGCGGCAGGCTGGCCCTTTATGAGAGGGGGGCGCTGGGGGCAGCGGGGGAGGTCTGAGAGTAACAGGTGGGGACAGCCTCCAGACCACACCCCCCCTTCCCACACTGCCCCTCGGGAGCTGAATGCCCCTGCCCTCGGAGCCTCAGTTTCCTTTTCTGTAAATGTAAAATGAGAGAGCTCGGATCCCTGGCTCTTCCTGGTGGCCCTGAGCCCCAGGTCCTCCTGCAGCCTTTCCCCCAAAGTTCTCCTCGCCAGGGAATGGGCAGCTGCTGCCCCCCCCCCCAGTATGGCTGTGGCCATGAATGGCCC
Source organism: Antechinus flavipes (assembly GCF_016432865.1). Classification (NCBI taxonomy): domain Eukaryota; kingdom Metazoa; phylum Chordata; class Mammalia; order Dasyuromorphia; family Dasyuridae; genus Antechinus; species Antechinus flavipes. Next base: position 633,128,062 of record NC_067400.1, on the reverse strand, counting down.
TGACTCCCCAGAGGGTGCAGACTGCCCGCTGGCCCCCGCCCCAGAACACGCCACGCTCCCCCGGGACCCCTGTGCCCGTCCTGCAGAGACACCCCATGGCCCCATGCTGGGGACTCATTTCTGCTCTCCTTCGCCCAGAATGAGTTGGGGGCAGGGGACAGAGGGTTGAGAGGTACTTCCCTTCCCCTCCCTCTCCTCCCCCTTTGTCCCCCAGTGTTGGGCTTCCTCTTTAGCATGCTGTCTCCCTCACAATCTCCTCTCTCTGTCTCTCTCTGTCTCTGTCTCTGTCTCTGTCTCTGTCTCTCTCTCTCTCTGTCTGTCTCTCTCTCTCTCTTCTTTCTCTGTCTCTCGTTTCTCTGTCTGTCTCTCTTTTGTTTCTCTCTGTCTCTCTCGTTTTTCTGTCTCTCTTTTGTTTCTCTGTCTGTCTGTCTGTCCCTCTGTCTCTCTCTCTCCTCTTGTCTCTCTGTCTCCGTCTGTCTCTCTGTCTCTCTGTCTCTCTCTGTCTCTCTCTCTCTCTCTCTCTCTCTCTCTCTCTCTCTCTCTCTCTCTCTCTCTCATTTTACCTCCTATTCTGCCTCAGTTCCGATACAAGACCCGGGTTTACAAGCAGACCAATCTGGATGAGAAGCAACTAGCAAAACTCCATACCAAGGTGAAAGAAAGGGACTCCGTCTCCATCATCTGCCTCCATCCCCGTGATGTCTCCAGCCGTCCTCCCATGTCTGCCCCTCTCATCTCCTCCCTCCATATGTGAGCCTCAGAATCTCTCCCAGGACCCCCTAAATTCTTTAATCAATCACATGGGCTTGTGCCTAGTGCTTGACAAACTCAAAAGACATGTGAGCTATTATTTTATCCTGGGACTCTCCTCCGTCCCGTCCTATTTCTTTCCACCCCCCAGGTATCCTTCTCCCTTAAATCTTTACGTTCCCCACTGTGTCTGCTGTATTCTTTATCTGGCTGTCCATATTCTCCATCCCATGATTGCCAATACCCTCCATGCTCGTTACTCTCTCTCATGAATCACCAGATCCTTCCTTCTGCAATCCTCATCTATTTCCTACCTACCTGCCTTTCTTTCTTTTCCTTCCTTCCTTCTTTCCTTCCTCCCTCCCTCCCTTCCTCTCTCTTTCCTCTCCTTCCTTCGTTCCTTTGTTCCTTCATTCCTTCCTTCTTCCTTCCTTCCTTCCTTCCTTCCTTCCTTCCTTCCTTCCTTCCTTCCTTCTTTCCTTCCTTCCATCCTTCCTTCTTTCCTTCCTTCCTTCCTTCCTCCATCCGTCTATCCTAACTATTCTTTGCTCCATATCTCCTTCTTTCCTTCCTTCCTCCCTCCCTCCCTGCCTTCCTTCCTTCTTCCTTCCTTCCTTCCTTCCTTCCTCCCTCCGTCCTTCCTTCCTTCCTTCCTTCCTCCCTCCCTCCCTCCCTCTCTCCCTTCCTTCCTCCTTCCTTCCTTCCTTCCTTCTTCCTTCCTTCCTTCCTTCCTTCCTTCCTTCCTTCCTTCCTTCCTTCCTTCCTTCCTCCTTCCTTCCTTCCTTCCTTCTTCCTTCCTTCTTCCCTTCCTTCCTTCCTTCCTTCCTTCCTTCCTTCCTTCCTTCCTTCCTTCCTTCCTTCCTTCCTTCCTTCCTTCCTTCCTTCTTCCTTCCTTCCTTCCTTCCTTCCTTCCTTCCTTCCTTCCTTCCTTCCTTCCTTCCTTCCTTCTTCCTTCTTCCTTCCTTCCTTCCTTCCTTCCTTCCTTCCTTCCTTCTTTCCTTCCTTCCTTCCTTCCTTCCTTCCTTCCTTCCTTCCTTCCTTCCTTCCTTCCTTCCTTCCTTCCTTCCTTCCTTCCTTGCATCCGTCTAGTCTAACTATTCTTTTCTCCATATCTCCTATTTCTCTCACATTTCAAGAGGATGGGAGGGGGTGGGGAGGAGGGAAACAGCTGTGGGTCCCATTTAAATTTCCTCAAGTCAAAGTAAACTCCTTGAAGTCAAGGAAAGTTCTATTCTTGTCTTTGTGTCCCCTGTTCCTGGCACGGTGACAGGGGGTGCTTAATAAATGCTTTTGGAATTCCTGAATCTAATTGACAGACTGCCATATCCCTCTTGCGACGCCGCCATGTTTCTCATCTCGTGGCTCCCCAAGCATCCTCCGTCGGCCCCTTGTAGCCTTTTTGGACTCCCCACTTCTTATCCCCCCCAGCCATTCTCCATGTCACTCCCTAAAATCCTCCTCCCCCAAGGGGGGGGGTCTGCCAGAGAAGAGGGGGGGAGGTCTGGGGGCCCCACCCTCTACTCCCTCATGGTCCTAAGCGGGTTCTTCTTTGTGTGTGTGCGTGTCGACCCAGACCGGGCTGAAGAAGTTTCTGGAGTATGTACAGCTCGGCACATCCGACAAGGTGGCGAGGCTGTTGGACAAGGGGCTGGACCCCAATTATCATGACTCTGACTCAGGAGGTACGGCCGCGGGGGGCTGGGAAGGAGCAGGGGTCCTTCTAGTTCCAGTGTTCTGTGACTCCAGCTTGGGGGCAGAGAGGAGGGGGATATGGAGGAGGGGGTTACAGAGGAGGGGGATACGGAGGAGGGGGATACGGAGGAGGGGGTTACAGAGGAGGGGGATACAGAGGAGGGGGTTACAGAGGAGGGGGATATGGAGGAGGGGGTTACAGAGGAGGGGGATACGGAGGAGGGGGTTACAGAGGAGGGGGATACGGAGGAGGGGGGTTACAGAGGAGGGGGATATGGAGAGGGGGTTACAGAGGAGGGGGATACAGAGGAGGGGGTTACAGAGGAGGGGGATATGGAGGAGGGGGTTACAGAGGAGGGGGATACAGAGGAGGGGGTTACAGAGGAGGGGGATATGGAGGAGGGGGTTACAGAGGAGGGGGATACGGAGGAGGGGGTTACAGAGGAGGGGGATACGGAGGAGGGGGTTACAGAGGAGGGGGATATGGAAGAGGGGGTTACAGAGGAGGGGGATACGGAGGAGGGGGTTACAGAGGAGGGGGATACAGAGGAGGGGGTTACAGAGGAGGGGGATATGGAAGAGGGGGTTACCGAGGAGGGGGATGTGGAGGAGGGGGTTACAGAGGAGGGGGATACGGAGGAGGGGGTTACAGAGGAGGGGGTTACAGAGGAGGGGGATACGGAGGAGGGGGATACGGAGGAGGGGGCTACAGAGGAGGGGAATACGGAGGAGGGGGTTATGGAGGAGGGGGTTACAGAGGAGGGGGGTTACAGAGGAGGGGGATACGGAGGAGGGGGTTACAGAGGAGGGGGATATGGAGGAGGGGGTTACAGAGGAGGGGGATATGGAGGAGGGGGGTTACAGAGGAGGGGGATATGGAGGAGGGGGTTACAGAGGAGGAGGGGGGTTACAGAAGAGGGGGATACAGAGGAGGGGATTAGAGGAGGGGGATACGGAGGAGGGGGGTTACAGAGGAGGGGGATATGGAGGAGGGGGTTACAGAGGAGGGGAATACGGAGGGGGATATGGAGGAGGGGATTACTGAGGAGGGGGATATGGAGGAGGGAGTTACAGAGTTATGGAGGCTACAGCTCAGGGGGCCTGGGGGGGGGAGAGTGGGGGGAGACTGCGGACTGAGGGCGCCCCCCCCTCCTCAGAGACGCCTCTGACGCTGGCGGCCCAGATCGAGGGCTCGGTGGACGTGATCCGCACGCTGTGCTTGGGCGGGGCCCACATCGACTTCCGGGCCCGGGATGGGATGACGGCGCTGCACAAGGCTGTGTGTGCCCGGCACTGCATGGCGCTCACGGTGAGACCCCCGCCCCTGCAGTCCCCCCCACAGGCCCTTCCCGAGAGAGCCCTCCCAGGGCCCCCCAGAGACCCCTCAGGGGCCTCCCCGGAGAAGCTCCGGGATGTCTGTCCTCCGCTGCCCCGCAGGGCAGACCCTCCCGCTGCCCCAGAGGCTGCCTTGAGGAGGCCCCGGGATGGCCCCATCCCTGGGGAGCAGCATCCCTTGCAGAGCCCCCTGGCCGCACTGAGGGCTCCCCCGCCCCGCTTCCTCCCGGGAAGGCCCCCGGCCCCTATTCCTGTGCAGGCGCTCGGGGCGGCGGGAGGGCCAGCCTCTCGTGGTCTCTTGCCCCCCCGGAGGCCCGTCGCCCTTCTTTAAAATGAAAGCTCCTTCCGGTTCTGACTAAAGTGAGGGCTGGGCCCCGGTTCCGCTCCCTTCCCCTTGGCCCCCGTGTCATCCTTTGGGCTGAGTCCTGGGACCAGAACCACAGAGTTAGAGGGTCCCGAGGCTGCGAACGTGCGAGCTGAGGAGGGCCGCGGCTCGGAGTCAGTCAGACTGGGGGAGACTTCGAGCAGAGAAAGGGGTGAAGGGGGCTGGCTCAGAGAGCGGGATACAAGGACGTCAGAGCTGGGGGAAAGAGCCTTAGAACAGAGCACTGGGAGGGACCTGGAACACAGTCTGAGCTGGGAGGGACCTAGAACATGGCCTGGGCTGGGAGGGACCTAGAACACAGCCCAAGCTGGGAGGGATCTAGAACATGGCCCGAGCTGGGAGAGACCTAGAACACAGTCTGAGCTGGGAGGGACCTAGAACACAGCCCAAGCTGGGAGGAACCTAGAACACAGCCCAAGCTGGGAGGGTCCTAGAACACGGCTCGTGCTGGGAGGGACCTAGGACACAGTCCGAGCTGGGAGGGTCCTAGAACACAGTCTGAGCTGGGAGAGACCTGGAACAGCCTGGGCTGGGAGGGACCTGGAACACAGCCTGAGCTGGGAGAGACCTAGAACACAGCCTGAGCTTGGAGGGACCTAGAACATGGCCTGAGCTGGGAGAGACCTGGAACAGCCTGGGCTGGGAGGGACCTAGAACACAGCCCAAGCTGGGAGGGACCTAGAACACAGCCCAAGCTGGGAGAGACCTAGAACACAGTCTGAGCTGGGAGGGACCTGGAACAGCCTGGGCTGGGAGGGACCTGGAACACGGCTCGTGCTGGGAGGGACCTAGAACAGCCTGGGCTGGGAGGGACCTAGAACACAGTCTGAGCTGGGAGGGATCTAGAACATGGCCCGAGCTGGGAGAGACCTAGAACACAGTCTGAGCTGGGAGGTACCTAGAACACAGCCCAAGGTGGGAGGGACCTAGAACACAGGGAATATAGCCCGAGCTGGGAGGGACCTAGAACACAGTCCAAGCTGGGAGGGTCCTAGAACACAGCCTGGGCTGGGAGGAACCTAGAAAACAGCCCAAGCTGGGAGGGTCCTAGAACACGGCTCGTGCTGGGAGGGACCTAGGACACAGTCCGAGCTGGGAGGGTCCTAGAACACGGCCCGAGCTGGGAGAGACCTGGAACAGCCTGGGCTGGAGAGACCTAGAACACAGTCTGAGCTGGGAGGGACCTAGAACACAGCCCAAGCTGGGAGGGATCTAGAACACGGCCCAAGCTGGGAGAGACCTAGAACACAGTCTGAGCTGGGAGGGACCTGGAACAGCCCAAGCTGGGAGGGACCTAGAACACAGTCTGAGCTGGGAGGGACCTGGAACACAGCCCAAGCTGGGAGGGACCTAGAACACAGTCTGAGCTGGGAGGGACCTGGAACAGCCTGGGCTGGGAGGGACCTGGAACACGGCTCGTGCTGGGAGGGACCTAGAACAGCCTGGGCTGGGAGGGACCTAGAACACAGTCTGAGCTGGGAGGGATCTAGAACATGGCCCGAGCTGGGAGAGACCTAGAACACAGTCTGAGCTGGGAGGTACCTAGAACACAGCCCAAGGTGGGAGGGACCTAGAACACAGGGAATATAGCCCGAGCTGGGAGGGACCTAGAACACAGTCCAAGCTGGGAGGGTCCTAGAACACAGCCTGGGCTGGGAGGAACCTAGAAAACAGCCCAAGCTGGGAGGGTCCTAGAACACGGCTCGTGCTGGGAGGGACCTAGGACACAGTCCGAGCTGGGAGGGTCCTAGAACACGGCCCGAGCTGGGAGAGACCTGGAACAGCCTGGGCTGGAGAGACCTAGAACACAGTCTGAGCTGGGAGGGACCTAGAACACAGCCCAAGCTGGGAGGGATCTAGAACACGGCCCAAGCTGGGAGAGACCTAGAACACAGTCTGAGCTGGGAGGGACCTGGAACAGCCCAAGCTGGGAGGGACCTAGAACACAGCCCAAGCTGGGAGGAACCTAGAACACAGGCCAAGCTGGGAGGGTCCTAGAACACGGCTCGTGCTAGGAGGGACCTAGAACACAGTCTGAGCTGGGAGGGTCCTAGAACACAGCCCGAGCTGGGAGGGACCTAGAACATGGCCTGGGCTGGGAGGGACCTGGAACACGGCTCGTGCTGGGAGGGACCTAGAACACAGCCCGAGCTGAGGGCCACCTTGGGGGCCTCAGAGCTGAGACCCTCAAGTCTGACCCTCATTTAGAAGAATAAGAAATTGAGGCACAAAGGGGAAAAGCGACCTTTTCAAGGTCATGGAGGACACTGGCCACACCAGACCAGCGTGCAGCATCTCCCCAGTCACGAGCATTTATTAAGCACCTGCTGGATGCAGGCAGAGTACCGTGGGCCCCTCACTTAGCCCCGCCCAGTCCCCAGCACAGGGGGGGAAGGCTGCTTCCGGCTAGGGGGGCTTCCCCGGGAGCGGCTCCTGAGCCCCGCCCGGAAGCATGGCTGGGCAGGGGGTTCGGGGCAAGTTCTCGGCAGAGTTTATGTTTCAGAGACGGCCGGGAGTGATTACACGAGGAAGCGCTGGGTGCGAGGGGGCCGTGGGCGGCCGCGTGGCTCCTTCTCGGTCACTGGCGCCGCAGGAACGGGGGCCCGGTGGGGGCGAGGCCGTCCTGCGCAGTTGGGGCTGTTGGGACGGCTCCGGGCCGCCGGTGGTCGCGGTGACCGGGCAGGACGTCCCTCCCGAGGGGGGTGCCAGGGCCGGGCTGCCCCCACTCTCACAGGGGCTGGGGGTGGTGGGGCTAACGCCGGAAGACAAAGACCCTCCCTCACTGAATAAAGCAAGCTCGGCAGAGAGAGGTCAGCGTAAAGCCTTCCGACGGGTTTGAAAAATGAGCTTCCTAGGCCCGAGATGGAGGACGCCGCAGTGGGCAGCTGTCCGAGAAAGGCCCCGGGGGGTTTAGTGAACGGAGACAAGAAAGCCCCCCAGGGCTCGGTCCCACACGCTCACACAGCGTGGCCCCGGGCCTCGGGGGCGGCCCCTCCCACCCATCATGCTCCACTTTGGGCGCCACGTTTTAGGAAGGACGGGGATGAAGGGGAGGGTCTTGGGGGTGACCCCCGTGGTGTGGGTCGGGGCCAGCCAGAGGAGCCAGAGACAGCACTTGTCTCCGGGTGTCTGAGGGTGTCACTGGGAAGGGAGGTGAGACTTGTTTTGCTTGAGCCCAGAGGGCAGAATCAGGGAGAAGGGAGAGAAGCTTTGTGAACCCAGGAAATCTCCGCTTCATGTCCACTGTAATCTTTGGTGCTGCTAAGGGATAGAAAGGGCGGCCCCCAAGCCAGCCGCTCCTCCTCCTGGAGACCCCCAAGCTGTCGGCGGGCTGCAGGGAGGGGCTGAGTGAGAAGAGCAGATCAGTGGGAATCACTGCCTATACTTGGGCGCAAATGAGCAGAGGGGGCCTGGATTCAGGGGGCCTGGATTCGGGGGGCTGGGTTCAGGGGGCTGGGTTCGGGGGGGCTGGATTTGGGGAGGCTGAATTTGGGGGGCCTGGATTTGGGGGGCTGGGTTCTGGGGGGCTGGGTTCGGGGGGGCCTGGATTCGGGGGGGCTGGGTTCAGGGGGGATGGGTTCGGGGGGGCTGGATTCAGGGGGCTAGATTCAGGGGAGGCTGGATTTGGGGGGCTGGGTTTGGGGGGCCTGGATTCAGGGGGCTGGGTTCAGGGGGCCTGGATTCAGGGGGCTGGGTTCGGGGGGGCTGGATTCAGGGGGCTGGGTTCCGGGGGCGGCATCTCACAGGAATGCAGAAGCCTCCATTAAAGCCGCACAAGCGCAGGGTGGGGAGTTTGTGGCTAGGTAAGAGGTTCTGAGGAAACACCTGGGGCCCTCGCCGGTCCAACACGGCGGCCGGGGCTGCCTGGAACGCCGGAGGGTCTGGCGGGGACTCGCCTGCCTCGGACACAAGGGTTCCGTGCCCCGCTTGGGGCGCCGCGCGTTAGAGCACGGGCCACAGCTTGCACTCAGAAGGAGACGGGGAGAACTAGCGGCCGGGCCGGGAGGGGGGCTAGTCGGGGGCGCAGGGGCTGCGTTCCACCAACCCCAAGGCCAGAAGCAGGAGGAAGAAGAGCTTTCTGACTGAGCTCATGCGACCATCAAGTATTTTTAAAGAGTTTGATTAATTTGATCTTTTCAGTGAATACATAAAACTGTGCCCTCGCTGGCTCCGGCCCTGTAGGAGTTTCCTCACCAGAGGTTCCCAGGTGGTGGGAGAACAAACTGGGCTGAGCACGCTGGCTTTCCAGTCGTAGAAAACCAGCTTTGTCCGGACGGGGCTGGATCTCGGGTTCTGGAGTCCTTCCCGCTCGCGCAGCCCGAGCCCTGCCTTTGTTTCACTGCTGAAGGAACGGCCGAGGGCCGAGGAGGGGAGATTGTGGGGCGCCAGGGCCAAAGCTGCAGCGCAGTGGGGGCAGGAAGCGAGGGCCAGCCCCCTTCCCCTCCCCCCGTCCCCAGGCTGGGCCAGGGTTAGAGCCCAGCTCCGTCGAATCTCGGTGGTCGCCCGGCCTAACACTGAGGAGTCCGAGGTCCGGGCTGGAAACCTGGCCCCCAACTTAGCCCCCCCAGCCCTGACTCTTCCCGCTGCGCCGCGTTTCCCCTTTGCTCAGGGAACAGCCAGCGTGGCCGACGATGGTCAGGCCCAGAGCAGGCTCTGGCCCCGGCTCGGCACCTCCCAACCTGTCCCACGCCTTGGTCCTTGTGGGGAGCGGGGGACTCGACTGACCGGGACCCCTCTGTCTCCTGCACCTCTGCTGCAGGCTCTGCTGGACCTCGGGGGATCCCCCAACTACAAGGACCGCCGGGGGCTCACTCCCTTGTTCCACACGGCCATGGTGGGTGGAGACCCTCGATGCTGTGAGCTGCTGCTCTACAACCGGGCCCAGCTGGGCATTGCTGATGAGAACGGCTGGCAGGAGATCCACCAGGTCCTGGGGGCCAGAGGCTGGGGGATGGGGGGGTGAGCCGGGGAGGGCACAGGTCTGGGTTTCTGCAGGTAGGAGGGGTGACGGGTGAGGAAGATGGGGACCAGGGGTTCGTGCCCGAGTCCCTGAGGTTGGGGGGCTCGGGGTACATGTGCTTGTCTGGGACTCTGAGGACCCCAGGATGGAGGGTCCCTGAGGACAGCGAGCTCTAGGAGCCGGAAGGGAACTCCTGACAGACTTTGCTCCCTTCTGCTCCCTGCTCAGGCCTGCCAGAGAGGTAACTCCCAACACCTGGAACACCTGCTGTTTTATGGGGCCGAGCCAGGTGCCCAGAATGCGTCAGGGAACACAGCCTTGCACATCTGTGCCCTCTACAACAAGGTCTGTCTGGGCAGGGGCTCTCCGCCTCCCGGCCTCCCTCGCCTACCACCCCAGCCCTTCCCTCCCCCATCACCTGCAACAGCCTCCTAGTGTGCAGTGTCGGGGTTGTGGGAATGAAGCTTTTGTGTCACATTTGGGGAAACTGAGGCTCAGGATGAGCCAGGGACTTCCCAGGCAGCCCAGGGCAAGCTCTCTGGTCCTGCTGATGGTCCAGGATGCTGAAGGTCTCTGGGACCTGGCTGGTCTATGCTGAGCCTCCAATGATTGGCCTATGAAGCCCCCGATCGGCCTGTGAAGCCCCTGATCGGCCTGTGAAGCCCCCGATCGGCCTGGGAAGCCCCTGATCGGCCTGTGAAGCCCCCGATCGGCCTGGGAAGCCCCTGATCGGCCCGTGAAGCCCCCGATCGGCCTGGGAAGCCCCCAATCGGCCTGGGAAGCCCCCGATGATCAGCCAGGGAAGCCCCCGATTGGCCTTTGAAGCCCCCGATGATCGGCCTGGGAAGCCCCCGAGCCTCCCTCGTGGAGTCCGTCAGTTTGGACGGCTGGAACCCCCCAGAGTCCCTCCTGCCCCCGACTCTTCTTGATCCAGCCTTGCTGAGAGTCGCCGGGCAGCGACAGTTCGCGCTCCTTCCTGCCCTCGGCAGAGGCGGACTCCCACACGAGCACCCGCTTGCACTGACCCAGAAGCCTGGAGTCCCTGAGGCGCTCGGGGTCTCAGCAGTTATCTGGGTCACTTGGAAAAGGTCTCGCCTCCATTTGCACACCTCCGGTGCTGGGAAGCTCATCACTCCCCGGGACGAGCTCCTCCACTTGGGAGTCGCCATGAGCAAGTCTCCCTCCCGCCAGCCTGACATTTCCCTCCCGCCCCCTCCTCCTGGGCCCCCTCTGAACAAGGCCCGTCCTTCCCTCTCCTCCATAAGCCTCCACATTCGCCAAGCGTGGGTCTCCCCTCGCCCCGAGCCTTCTCCCCCCGCCCGGGTCCTCCCAGTACCCTCGGGGTCTCGCCTGTGTTCTCGAGCCTTACCGACGCCATTCTTGTGATGGTCACAACCCTCTAGAGGAGGGTCTGAGCGGAGCAGGGGACAGTGGGCCCTTCTCCCGGCCGCCGGGGTCCACACGTGAGTTCATCCTGTCTGAGCAGAGAAGGTCTCTTTCCTTGGATGCTACAGATCATAGCAGGTTGGGCTTGTGCTCTACTTAGGTCCTCAGATCTTCTGCAGCTGAGGCAGTCAGTTTCCTCATCTGTAAAATGGGGATAAATTAGCACCCACCTCTGAGTATCGTCATGAGGTTCAATGAAACCATGTTTGCAAATCTCCTTGCCCAGTGCCTGGCACAGAGTAGCTGCTCTCGAGAGGCTTCCTCACTTCTCTCTCCTCCTCTTTTTATATTTAACCCCAATATAGGCTCCATTGTCATTTTATTCAGTCCAGTGCATTGCTCTGTCCTGGAGGAGTTTGCTTCCACATTCTGCCCAAGATGAAAACGAGAGCACAAGGGAGCCCAGGGGAACTCCGTCCCCGGGCACTGCTGGGAGAGAACGACCCGGGATCGGAGAACGTTCCCGGATGGGAAGAGGCCGGGAATGCAAACTCTGAGCCCGGAGCCAGACCTGAGCCCCTGGGTTTGTCACTCAGGAGTAGGGGGTGAACACCTGCAAAGGGAGAGGGGGTCCAGGAGCCAGGCTGGCCCCCTCTGGGACAGAGCACACCGTGTGAACCTCAGAGAAGCGCTGGATTCGAGCAAAGCGCTGAAAAAGCATCTCATGCTGTTCTTACCGGGAAAGACGGAGAGAAGTATCCGAGGGAGCCGGACCCAAAGCCGTCACTAGTGGTTCAGTGGCAGCTGGCAGGGGTCTCCAGCGGAGCGCCCCCAACGTCCGGCCACGGTTTTCTTCATGACATATTTGTGGACGACGACCTCGATGCGGTGGAGAGGAAATTTGTAGGAATTAATGTAAAGTCTTAGCCTTGGGCTCAAAACGTCAGTGTCACAATCACAAGGTTTGAAGCAAACTTCCGACTCAACACTTGTGGGGGAATCGGGAGCAGGGATTGCTTAAGTGCCCACTGGTGCCCGAGAGCTTTGCAGATACCTCAGCCGAGTCTCCTGACCGCCCTGCGGCTCCATTCTCGGCGGCGACTGCAGGCTTCGCCTTTCCTTGTCCGGCTCGTTTTACGGGTGAGAGGCAGGTGACGCGTTCGGGCTCACACAGGTAGGAGGTGTCTGAAGCTGGCTCTGACCCGGCGCTCTGCCCCACGTGGCCCTGGCTCTAGCATGACATCCACCTGGCCGCTGGGAGTTCCAGGCCGGCTCTATGCCCTGGGCCTCCTGGAGCCGTGCGGAAGCCCCCAAAGCCCGGGCGATGTGGTGCAAGAACAGGGACCGGAGGCAGCGGCCCCGCTGCCCTCCCCAGCCCCCCCCCCCCGGCGCCGGCCCCACCATCCCGCGGGGGCTTCAGCCTGGACAAGGGGCGGTTCAGGGCACGAGGCAGCTGGGTCCGTGCCTGAGGGGCTGTCATGTGGAAGGGCGGTTCTTGTCCAGACTGACCTGAGAGAAGCCTGGAGCAGGAATCGCAGACTTAGCCGCCAAGAAAGACTTCGGAGTTTTGGAGCTGTCCGAGGTACCTGCCCTCGCTGGAGCTGGAGACCCAGGGCGGCGGGACTGACCGCTTGTCCCTTACACCGGGGGCCACGGTGTGGCGGGGAAGGTCACTGAAGGGAGATGCCGGGGGTCTGTGTGTCAGTTATGGGGCGTTACATGGGCTGCAAACCCAAGCCGCCTCCCGCTTTTGCATCCATCTGAAACCTGGATGAAGGGAGGTGAGAACTGAGCCAAGGAGAGATGTGAGGGAGTCCTGCGGGGCCGGTCACTCAGCCTGGTGTCAGATACTCTCCAAGCGATTCCGAAGCCCCGATCTCGGCCCTGACCACCGAGACATCACAAGAGCCCGGACCACCGAGACACCACAAGAGCCCGGACCACCGAGACATCACAAGACCGAGCTCCGCCTTGCTGCTCTCCTGCTGCCTCTGCCGACCTGGCAAGGGCCTCGTCTGGCTAGCCCACTCTTGACCCTCCTACGGGACCGAGCACGGCCCTCCCTCAGCATTCCCCCCATTGGATCCTTGAGAATTTTGCCAGGAATTGGCTGTCGAGCCTGTCAGCCTAGAACAGGAGGAATCCACCTCTTCGCTCTTGTGAAAATCAGGAGAACCGCCAGCCTCCAATCTTAGACTCGTAGGATTTGGGAGCTGGAAGTCCTCAGAGAACCCTCATCCACGTCTCTCATTTTACAGATGGGAGAAATGGAGAAGGCGCCCAGATCCGCCTCCCTGACTTCTCCCCGTTCCTTCCAGTTCTGCCTTCTTGGGCGCCTCTCCCACTCGGCAAGATTTTCCAGGTCCATTGCCATGGTCCAGAGGGGGAAGGGAGGCCCGGGGTGGTGCACCCCTGGGCTGGTAGTGGGGTTTAGAGAGAGGAGGGGTCCCCGTGGTCCAGAACCAAGAAACAAAACCGTAGCATCTCCAGGCCTTGGCGATCTCAGCACTGGTCCTGTTGTTCAGTACCCTTTGCGGGATTCTTGGCAGAGGTTCTGGGGTAGTCTGCCATTTCCTTTTCCAACTCATTTTATAGAGGAGGAAACTGAGGCAAGCAGGGGAATGACTTGCCTAGGACCACACAACTAGTGAGTGTCTGAGGACGGATTCTAGCTTAGGGAGAACACTCTTCTGGCCTCCGACTTGGTGCTCTGTCCACCGCACCACCCAGTGCCTTTCGGCGTTCCCCCTGGTCTGTAGCCTTACGCTGGACAGATTCTGGCTAGTCTCATCTCCAAGCTCCGCCGGTAGTGATGGGGAGCTCTCCTGAGCTGAACGGGCAGTGGGACGAGCCTCGGTCCCCTGCCACACGGCGTTCTGCCTGTGTCTTCCCTGGACGCTGACCCTCCCACCCTCTGCTCCAAAGGCCCCTGAGCCCCACTCACCTCGGGCTTTCTGCCCCTTGATTCCTCCTTCGCTCCTCCACTGCTGGAAAGAGGAGAAAGCTGCGCCTGTTCAGAAATCTCCCTCGGCTCCTGCTGCCCCGGGGCAGGCCCTGGACGCCTTCCCCAGAGGCTTCTGCCTTGCTCCTTCACCTGGCTGAGCCTCTGGGGCCTCCCGCGGAGCGTCCGGGAAACCAGACAGAGCTTCGTGGGCCTGGAAGCGATTCCTGCACTTGAAGGGCTTTCTGCGCCCCTTGGCGTCTCCTTGGGCTCTAAGCTAAGGAGGCTGCGCCCAGGCTTTGGGGGCTGCTGCTTCTTTCAAGCTTGCTTTGGATGCTGCCCCCAGGAAGCCCCCGGGACCCCAGCAGGAAGTGATTTCCCCCTCCAAGGATGGCCTATGTCCGTATTGTACCGCATCGCTCGCTGCAGCCTTCGGAGGCAATGGCCACCCCTGACCCCAGACGTCACCCTCAGACCCCAGACGTGGCCCTGGCACTCCCAGAAATCATCCCTGGGGGCCGGGGTCTCCGGGGGGCTTGACGGGTCTGTCTGGCTATCGGCTCTTCTGGGACTGGCTCGGGGCCTCTCCCGGCCTCTGGTAAGAGCCTTCCAGGGTTGCTGTTGATGGAGAAGCCCGTCCCTGGGCAGCTGAGCCCGGAGGGCCCTCTGCCTTCAGCCAGGCTGGCTGCTGGCCCGTTGCTGAGCCCGGACTGAAGGCTGGCCAGCCCGCCAGCAGGACACAGGAGAGCCCGGGGTGACCCACAGGCCACGGACGGGCGCTGAGTAGGTCTTCGTGGATAGTCGGGAGGCCCCACCAGCACAGCACAGCCTTTTTGTCTACCTGAAGCAAGAGCCCCTGGGCCTGAGGAGCCCCAGCCCAGCTGAAGGCCGAGAATCTCAGGTTTCCGGCTTCTCCTGTGGAGGCGCTGTCAATCAGGCAAGAGCATTTATTAAGTGCCTACTATGTACCAGGCGCTGCTGGAGGCACAAGAAGCCAGCGAAGAAAGCCCCCCCCAATCCCTGCCGGGCCCTCGAAGCGCCTCGCGGGCAGCTCCAGGGGCCGGCGGCCCCTCGTCTTCCTCACCTTCCCGGCTCTCAGCTCCCACACGGCGGAGGCTCAATGAGTGTTTGTTGCACAAATGAATGAAATGTGCTGAGGAGCCGGATCAAGAAGGGAGCCCAGGAGGCTCAGGCGGGAGTGAGTAAGCGAATCTGCACAAGGTCATTCTAGGGGAAGATGCAGGGAGCTGAGGCGGGGAGGGAGGAAGCCCGTCAGTGGCTGCTGGGGGTCAAGAGCTGCCCCCGAAGGGCCCCCCCCCCGGGGGGAAGCTCAGGACGGCTCCACCCCCACCCCCGGGCCAGGGGTCCGCCCTTCCCCATCCTTCACACCAGGCCACCCCCTTGGGACACCCCAGATTTGCCTGGGGGCTGTTCCCCTCCCCTGGTCTGCCCTAACCCCGAACCTCTCCCGACCCTGCCCGCAGGAGACGTGCGCCCGAATACTCCTCTACCGGGGGGCCAACAAGGAGGTGAAGAACAACAACGGACAGACACCTTTCCAGGTAGAGAGACCCCGGAAAGGCTGGGGTGGGGAGGGAAGGAAGCAGGGGCGAGCCCCGGAAGGAAGGAGGGCTGGATAAGGGAAACAGATGTGGAAGAGGGAAAAGAAGGGGTGAAGGATGGGAGAGCAGAGAGGAGGAGGAGGATGGGGAGGACAGGGGAGAGCGGCAGTGGAAAGGAGAGCAAAGGGAGAAGGGGGTGAGAATTAGGATGACAGGGAGACGGTCAGCAAGCCGACAAGCATTGATTAAGTGCCTGTTGAGTGTCAGGCACATGCTAGGGCTGAGGACGCAGAGAAAGGCAAAGCTAGACCCTGTGTCAAGGCCGTATTCGGGAGGCAGCCCTGTACAAACGAGATGTGAGAGAGTTCGTGGAGAGAGACACTAGCAGCCGGGGGGCTCTCCCAGCAGGGGATCTTAATTAACTGGGAGGATAGGAGGCAGAGGGGGGAGGGCGGGCAGGGGGGCACCAGAGAAAAGGCCTGGGGCCAGGGGATGGAGCCTCCTCTTCAAGGAGCAGCAAGGCCGGTGGTGACAAAGCAGGGAGGAAGGCAGCACGGGGGATGAGGGGAAGACAGGAGGCAGGCAGGAGCGTGGAAGCGGGAGGGAGAGGACACGGAGAGGGCTTGGCTGGAAGGGGAGTGAGAAGGGCTCAGAGAAGGGACTGAAAGAACAGAGGAAGGAGGCAGAGCGAGGATAGAATGAGGGGGGTGGGGGAAGTGGTGGAGGGGGGTTCTGAGGATTGGGAGGGGAAAGGAACGAAGGGGAAGTGGGGAAGAGGAGGGAGGAGGAGGGGATTCTAGGAAAGGTGGAAGACGCACAGGGAAGTAGAGGACAGGGTGATGGGAGGAAGGGGCAGGGCAGGAAGCCAGCAAGACCCCAAGTGTGGAAGGGGTTGGGGAAAGGAGAGATGAGGATGTGGGGAGAGCGGTATGTGTGGGGGAGGGGAACATGGGTCATGAGCAGGTTTGGGGGCACAGGCTCAAGCTAGGCTCGCTATGGGGACTCCTCTTACCTGGCCCCGGGGGTCACCTCCTCTCTTCTCTTCCCCATTCTGGGCCAGGTGGCTGTAATAGCCGGCAACTTTGAGCTGGGGGAGCTGATCCGAAACCACCGAGACCAGGATGTGGGTGAGTGAGGCGGGGGCTGGAGGCTGGGGGTGGTTGGGGCCGACATGGCGCACTCCAGAGCGAGGAGAGTGTGTGGCGCCTGATCCTACGGGGGCAGGGCTGACGGAGCATTCTGGGGAGTGGGGGGCTGTGCTGGCCCCTGGCCAAGCTCATCCCCCCTTTTCCCCTCTTCCCCATCTCTGCCTCCTCCCTCCCACTACTTCCTCCCTTATCTTTCCATCTCTCCACTCTCACCATCCGGCTTTCCTTTCCTCATTTTCTATCTGATTCTCTTTTCATCTAATCTCTTTTTTCTCTTCACAACTCTCCATCTTCCCTTCTCTTATCCCTATATAACACCTCCATTTCTTTCCAACTCTGTTTTCCTTATCTCTTCAAACCCTTCTTCCCCATCTCTATTTTTCCATCTTTATTTTCTCCTTCCTCTTCTCTTATGCTTCTTTCCCCCCTCTCACCTCCTTTATCCATTCCCCCCATTTCTCTCTCAAACTCTATTTCTACTCTCACATCACTCTCCTTTCCCTGCTTCCCTCCCTCCTCTCTGCTTTCACCCTCATCTTTTCCACTTTCCTTTCTCCCCCTTTCTCACTGTTCCCTTTTTCATCTGTTTCCCTCTATCCTCATACCTCCCTTTCTCTTCCCAACCTCACTTCTCTCCCTATTGCTCCCTTTATCGTGCATCTTCCCATCTTCTCCTCTCCTCTTTCCCTCATCTCCGCTGCATCATCTCTCTTCTTCTCTGTCCTTATCCAATTTCATCTCTCCTTCCCCCCAACTCCTATCTTATCTTCCCCTGGTCATCTTCCTTCTCTCCTCTCCCTCTTCTCATATCCCTTCCCTCCATCATCTTCACTGACTCCCCTATTTTCCCAAATCTCCCTCCTCCCTCATCTCCATTCACCCACCCTACTAGTCCCCTTCCAGGAGTCCCCCAAGTATGCAGCCCGTCGGAGGGGGGGTCCACCAAGCACAGGGTTGACTGTGCCCCCGATGCTGCTCCGTGCTAACAGCGACACCAGCATGGCACTGCCCGATTGGATGGTGTTTTCACCCTCTGGGCCCCCTGGCCCTGGCCCTGGCCCCGCCCCAGCGGCCCCAGCTCCGACAACCCCCTCTACCCCAGGCACCAAACTCAGCAGCGGCACTCTTCGTAGTGCCAGCAGCCCTCGGGGTGCCCGAGCCCGCTCCCCTTCCCGAGGGAGGCACCCAGAGGAAGCAAGGAGGCAACCCCGGGGACGGCCCAGGTAGGGGGAACTGCTGATATCCCCAAAACCCTTCTTTCCTATTCCCAAGACCTCTTTCCTCATGAATGGCCAAAGAAGACCCCAGCCCCTCCTCTCCTGGTCTTCTGTTCTACAGATGGCCAGGAATATCCCATTCTCTTCCCACATCCCAACTTTTTTTCTCCATGAACATTCAGGGAAATCTCCATTCCCTCTAATCTTCTTCCACTTCCAATATCCCCTTCCCCAATAAAAGTCCTAATATTCATCCCTCCCCCTTCTTTCAATATACTCCTTCCCCCTTTCCCTGCCCTCAATATTCCTCTTTCCTATGGATGGCCAGGAAAGCCCCACACTCCCTTTTATATCCCTCTTCTTCCCCCCTTCCTCATGAATATCTCAATCTCCCTATCCTCCTTTTCCCATGACTGTTCCCAGTACCTCCACCCCTCCTCCCCATGGATGACCATATATCCTGTCAGTCCTCCTTTTGAGCCCACAGATGATCCAGGAATCCCCAGATCTCTGTGAATTATTTATTCAACCTTAGGTCTCCCGCCTCCTTCTTTCTCATGGATGTCCAAATGGCCCTTATACCTTCTTTCCTATTCCAACGCCTTCCTTTTTTATGGATGGTTTAGGGAAACCCTCCAGTCTCCCATCCTACTTTCCTAAACTCATCTTTAGAGAAACTCATGAATCGCTAACTTCCACACCCACTCCCAAATCGCTCCTATTTCATTCCCCAATTTTCTCTCTCCCTATCAAAGAATCACAGGCAAATCAAATTCTCCAGATGCTCAAATTGGTTTTCTAGGACCCCTTCAGTGCATCCATTTTAAAAATAAATATGCACTATCTACTATGTTCAGAATCCTATGCCCAGCACTGGGAAAGGCATGAAGATAAAATGCAATGCCTGTTCTCACAGCACTTATAGGCAAGTAAGGATGATGTTCAACTTTCAATTGGTCAACCTGGACAGAAGTCTCTGCTAGAGTGCCATTGGTCTCTTTCCTTAGCCCCCACTGATATTTGGACAGTCTGCTTATCAAATGTGAAGCTAGCCAGGAGTTGGGAAGGAGAATTAGAGATTAAATGAGTTAGAACCCAAGAAAATCTTGTCAGACTAGAACTATAGGTAAAAGGGTTGATTATTTTAGGATGAAATTCAATAGGAATAACTATAAAGCCCTCTTCATGGGACACAACAGCACAAGTACAGGATATACACAGACATAATTCAGAAGGAGAAATGCTTTGGAGCTCTCAGTGGGCTTTTCCCTTGGTACGAAGCGAATTTGATTTAGGATGTAGGAGCAGAGATAGTATTCTGAATGAGGAGGGATCACCCGGCAAGGGTCCTCAAACTACGGCCCATGGGCCAGATGCAGCAGTTGAGGACAATTATCCCCCTCACTCAGGGCTATGAAATTTCTTTATTTAAAGGCCCACAAAACAAAGTTTTTGTTTTTATTATGGTCCGGCCCTCCAACAGTCTGAGGGACAGTGAACTGGCCCCCTATTTCAAAAGTTGAGGACCCTGATAAAGCCTCCTGCCCTCAACAGGCAGTAGCTGAAGTATTACACAAAGTACCGTGCTCAGCTCTGGGGGCCTCATTTTAGCCAGGTCCTTGACATCTTGGAACTTATCTAGAGGGTGACTGGTGGTGGGTGGGAGGGAAAGAAGGAACTTAAAACTGGGCCAGACCAGGATTGGTTGCAGGAACTGGGGGGGTTGGTCAGAAGTAGAAAGACCAAGGGATGTGGCAAACTGGTTTCCACTCTCTGAAGGGCTGTCACTAGGAAGGGGTCGAGTCTTGCTTTGCTTTATCAGAGAGTAGTGACTTTCATGGAGGTAGATTTCCATTTTAATTGGCCAGGAGTAGAAAGCTCTCCATCCCTGGAGAGCTGGATGCCCGCTGAAGGTGCTTTAGCTGAGATGCCACGATGTGGATAGGATTCGGCTGCTATCTTCAGCCCTTCAGCTCTAATGTTCTGCAGTCCACAGTAGGGAGCCACTTTGTAGAAGGCTTCAGATACCAAGCAAAGGAACCTGGACTTGTTTCTGGGGACCATAGGGACCCGTGGGTTTGTCCTGAGCAGTGCAGGGACATGGACACAGTGTAAGACCGGCAGGAAAGGAAACTGAAATTCTCTGA
Organism: Antechinus flavipes; assembly: GCF_016432865.1. Taxonomy (NCBI): domain Eukaryota; kingdom Metazoa; phylum Chordata; class Mammalia; order Dasyuromorphia; family Dasyuridae; genus Antechinus; species Antechinus flavipes. Next base: position 633,108,539 of record NC_067400.1, on the reverse strand, counting down.
AAAACAGATTTTAAAAGAAGAGGTTGTGGATGAAGAGACTATAGATCTCTAATAAGACTACCTTGGGGTGGGGGTAACTCCGGAAAGGGACTGAAGCCCCTGGTCACTCTTCCCTGACTCTCTGACTCCTTTCCACTTAATCCTCCCATTCGACATGCCCCAAGCCCCCTCCCTCTCTCCCCTCCCTTCCCCTACCCCACAGTCTCCTCTGGACATCTCCTGTCCTTCAACACTCCTTATATATATATCCCAGCTCCAGTGGGACACCCAGAGAGGGGCCATCTGGGGGCACAGGGGGATCCGGGGGCCCTGGGGGCTCCCTGGGAAGCCGGGGACGGCGACGGAAGCTCTACACGGCAGTACCGGGACGCTCCTTCATGGCCGTGAAGCCATACCAGGCCCAGGGCGAGGGGGAGATCTCCTTGAGCAAGGGAGAGAAGATCAAAGGTACCTGGGATTGGGGGGGTGGGATGGGCTTGGCGGGCATGTGGGTGGGTGGAACCAGCTGGCTGGTGGGCCTCCTCGGTGTAAGGTCCTGGAAGATACAAACGAGAGGGGTCCCTCCGCTGGAGGAGCTGAGGCTCTAGTTGGGGATGCAGGACGGAGAAGTCCAATAGAATAATGTAGTTCTGATTTCGGCAGCATCAGGACCCGCTCCAGAGGGCACCGGGCCTGTGACTAAGTAGGAAGTTCTGCCCAAGGGGCCGAGAGAGCTGAAGTGATCTGGGGAAAACGGTAGTTTTGGTGCATTAGCGGCGGGAGAGCCTGCCCGCACTAACCGGTGCCACCGCACTAACCGGTGCCACCGCACTAACCCGTGCCTCTCGCACTAACCCGTGCCTCCCGCACTAACCGGCGCTGCCCATACTAACCGGTGCCGCCCGCACTAACCGATGAGACCGGCACTAACCCGTGCTTCCTGCACTAACCGGTGCCGCCCGCACTAACCGGTGCGACCCGCACTAACCCGTGCTTCCCGCACTAACCGGTGCCGCCCGCACTAACCGATGAGACCGGCACTAACCCGTGCTTCCCGCACTAACCGGTGCCGCCTGCACTAACCGGTGCCTCCCGCACTAACCCGGCGCTGCCCATACTAACTGGTGCCGCCAGCACTAACCGGTGCCGCCCGCACTAACCGATGAGACCGGCACTAACCCGTGCCTCCCGCACTAACCGGTGCCTCCCGCACTAACCGGTGCCGCCCGCACTAACCGGTGCCGCCCGCACTAACCGATGAGACCGGCACTAACCCGTGCCTCTCGCACTAACCGGTGCCGCCCGCACTAACCAGTGCCGCCCGCACTAACCGGTGCCGCCCGGGCCAGCCTCTGCGCGGAGGACGGAAGGCTCTCTGGCCCGGCACTGTCGCGCAAAGGCAGCCGAGGCTCGGCAACTTCGGTCTCCAGAGGCTCCGAACGCGAGTCCAGCCCCGAGCTGGACCAGTAGTCCAAGAGGCTCCTTCCCAGACTGGCCACAGGAGGGCGCCCTTTTAGCCACAATGGTAGGAGGAGCTGCCAACCGGCAGAGTGCGCCCCCGCGCGGAGGAAATCCTCGGCCATTGAAGGCCGAAGCGAAAGGCGGCGGCCCTCGAGGAGGTGACGTTCTGCCCGGGCCTGCGCTCGCTCCCTGCGAGGAAAAGTCCAGGAGACAGGAAGCCACGGCTGAGACGAGTACCCAAAGCCACCTCGTGCTCGCGCACACTGCTGGGGCCGGCTGGCCCTTCCTGCAGGTGGCGAGAAGGCGGAGAGAGCACCGGCCTGCTCCTCCTCGTCCGGGAGCAAACCCTGGGCCGGGCGGAGAGCCGGGGGCCGGGAACCTCGCCTGTGCCGGGAACCTCGCCTGTTCCGGGGCCGGGCGGAGAGCCGGGGGCCGGGAACCTCGCCTGTGCCGGGGCCGGGCGGAGAGCCGGGGGCCGGGAACCTCGCCTGTGCCGGGAACCTCGCCTGTGCCGGGGCCGGGAACCTCGCCTGTGCCGGGGCCGGGCGGAGAGCCGGGGGACGTCGCGTGGACGCGGACGACGCGGACTAATACAGACGAGAGGCCGCAGGGCAGCCGGCGGTCCGTCGGGGAGAGGTTGAGAGCCGGAGGAGGAGGGAAGGGGAAGAGCCGCTGGAGGTCGGGCGCAGCCGAGCCGGGTCCCGGAAGGCGTGTGTAAGGAAGGGGAACGGACCCAGCGCGGCTGCGGGCCGTTTGGACAAGGCACCGGGAGGGTGGGCTTGCAGAGTCCCGGATGCTCGGCCAAGAGTTGGAACAATAGGGAGCCGCGGGACTGCTTTGGGTGTTAGTCTGAATAGACGCGTTCCTAAAATAAAGTCTCTCTGGGAAGAACGAGGGGCGCAGGACACTGGAGGGAGACTCCAGCGAAGCCCAAACGCCGGTGGCTCCTTCCTAGCGGAAAGACTTCAGCAGCAGAGATCGGGGACAAAAAGTTGCCCATCCCTTTGGGCAACAGCTCAGAGAGTCCCGTTACCAGCCAAGTGACCACGGCAACTCCTGAGATCACCTGCTAAGACATGGAAAGCTCGGAATCTGTCAGTGGGAAAAGAACCCCCCCCCCCCCCGATGACTTCGCCCAAAGAGGCTGTAAGTCAATAACGCATTCTGGGAGGAGCCGCCACAGATCAGCGGGAAGACGGGGACGGGAGCTGCGCAGAATGAGATGGGGTAAAGGCGCCTCGGCTTAAGGAAGACACTTCCTCCTTTGCCTCCGTTATAATCCCTGAGGTACTGAAGGGAAATAAAAAATCCTCATAGGAGGAACTCCTCCATCCCACTGAGCCCAGGCTCTGTGGGTGCTTGTGTGATGGTACAGGCAAGCGGGTGTGTGCTGGTGATGAATTCTGGTGGAAACAGGACCCACATTGACCCTCGCACAGATCTTTTCATCACTGAAGAATCATACTTTAAAAAATAACACCAATTATAGGCTGTACTATCGCTGTACTCATGTACATGTACTATCGCTGTACACGAATCAGATTTGAGAGAAAAATGGTGGCCAATAGTTAAACTAACTGTTGTTCAGCTGTTTTCCTGTTTCCTTGTCTGACTCTCTAGAACCCATCTGGAATTTCTTGGCAGAGATACTAGAGTGGTTTGCCATTTTCTTCTCTAATTCATTTTACAGATGAGGAACTGAGGCAATAGAACAATGTGACTTGTCCAGGGTCATACAGCTAGTGTCTAAGGCTAGATCTGAATTCAGGAAAATAAGTCTTTCTCACTCTAGAGCTCGCTGTGTCACCTAGCTGCCTTGTCAAATCAATAGAGAGTCCAGGTTCCAAATCCCAGTTCTACTACTTTCCATGTGATCATAAGCAAATTACTTAAACTGTCCCTGCTTGTTTTTTCATCTGTAAAATGGGAAAGATAATATCTCTACAACCAATGTCATAGGATTCTTGTGAAGATTAAGTGAGATCATGAACATAAAGTATTTTTGTAACTGAAGACTTTTGGAGAAAGATCAGCTGATTATTACCATTCTTCTCCAGCTCCTCCTCATCCCCATCTTCTTCATCTTCATCCTCAGAGAGGGTGACAGAGAGCTGAGCAGGCTGCGGGCTGCTTTAGGAAGAGAAAGAAACTGGGTTTGGGTTTCAGAACTGGCCCTGCCACTTTCTTAAAAATCATTAATATTGAGATAAGGGTTGTGGTTTAATTGGTACTTTCAGCCCCCTCTTCCATGGCAGATCGGATCCTTTACACAATTTAGGATTTTGTTTCAGATTTTAATTACTTTTCTTGCTCTCTTGTGTCTCTATCATCTGCAGTCACAAAGGTCTCCCTTTCCAAGCTTTCCTCTTCCCCAGAAAGCCACTGCTTTCCATTTTTTTTAAAGTTCAATGCACCAAATGGGAGGAATGATACTTGTTTACTGTATCTTAAGAAAAGTGAGCTTTGCAGTGCTATAGAAATTGTGTAAGTGCACACTAATAGTGCTCCTGACGGCATTTGGTGTGGAATAAACCGAATCCAGCAGTAGAGGCATAAGGCTGGCTGAAACAATCAATCAGGGGGACAAGTGGGAAAACGGAACAGGGAGAGAGCAAACAGATTCAGAGGAAGAAGCAGATTCGTGTCCTGGTTCTGGTATCTGTGGTCTTGGGTGAGCCCCTGTGTTCACCCTGAGCCTCAGATCTGGCGCCTTTGAGAGGAGGAGCCAAGCACCTCAAGTCCCTTCTTATTCTCTGTCTCGGAGAATGGGGAAGCCATGGGAATAGCCAGGGCAGGGGGACGTAAGGCTAGGAATGCTGGGGAAGACCAGGCTCCTACTACATGACATGGCGCCATTGGCCTTCGGTAAGAATTTGAAACTGGCCGACATGGTGGACCGCCTGGATTGAGAGGAAATTGGACAGGGAGAAATAGCCAGTTCTAGCCTGGGATCCCCAAAGGCAGCAGCCTAAGCCTAGGAGCTGGTGTGAAAAGGTTCTGAAGGTCTTCTTTGCAGACTAGCAGCTTCAAATGAGCTCAGTGGGATAACAGAGTGAGGTGTTCAGCCTGATGTGACCTTAGACAGCATGAAGAGACTCGGTGTCCGGAATGAGACTGGGAGAAGGGACCTCTATTAGCCCCACTGGGCTCTTCCCCTCCCAGCCTGTCTTGCATTTAATTCTGGGGACCACATTGGAGGAAGGATGCTCACAAGTGAGAGAGCATCCAGAGAAGCAGGAGTGGAGGCAAAAAGGCAATTTATAGCCAGGACAGGAAGACCACTTGAAGTTCCCATATTTCTGACTTCTCTTCCTTCAAAGTTGAGTCTGGGTGCCCCCTTGAAGCCTTCCCTCATCTTCCCTCCAAATGAAACCGCTCCAAGTTAGCGGTCTGGTTGGATCTCCTTTGCTCCATCATATCCCTCTACAGCAACGCACTCCCCTGCACCGCAGGAGAACAGAAGCAATTGGAGAGCAACATCAGGGCCATTTTTAACTTCTGTATCCACTGCATCCATGTGTGCACAGAGGAAGCCTTGAACCAACATCCTTTAAGTGAATGGCTCCAGCGAACTTCACAAACGCTTCCTTCCTGGCTGAATGTTTTAGTGCCGCGTCCTTTGCCTCTATTTTAGCTAAGCGTTGGATCAAATTTCTCGTGCTTTTCTTATGGAAACAAAGGACAGATGCAGGCTGCGAGAGAATACGAATGGCTGAATTGGTCGAAGTTCTCAGGATGCTTAATTGGGGAAAGAGAATCGTAAAAGGAAACGGATATTTGAAAGGTGGTCACGCAAGAAGAATGAGGCTTTGTTGTAGGAATTCCTGCACAAGTGCCTCCCCAAGTCCCCCCCACTGTGCTGGGTGGCAACTTGCACAAAATGACCTCTGAGGTCATCACATATTGGCTATGTGATGTGATCAAAGGGATTCTTAACCATCCATGACCTCTGGGTTACCTCCCAGTTTGGAGAATCTCTATGTGGGGTGGGAGGTCTCTTTCAGCTCTGAGATGCTAGGATTCTATGATGGGGGAAGGGAGAAAAGAAGGTTGAAAAGAACCTTCGCTATCTGGTGACACAATATGGCGTTTACTCTGACCTGACTTTCTGTGATTTCATGCCAAAAATTTGAGCACGTGAAAAAACATTTTGTCCTCGATTCTGTTTCCCTGGACCCTTCTTTAGAGCTTGGTTCATGGTGGTGAAAAAATTGCCTCCAGTTGTGTGTGTGGGAGGCACATGGGAGAAGAGGAATTGTGGTTCTCTTTCTTTCTTAAAACCTGATCTGAGGGATCCATAGGAAAACTGCTTGACCAAAATAAAAAAAATAACAGCAGTGGTGAGAAGAGGTGTGTGTATGTGGGATGAGGAAAACAGAGATTCAAAACCTTGCTATATAAGGATATATTAATCAGTTGGAAATGTTTCACCTGGAAAAGAGAAAATATTCAAGTGTGGAGTAGAGTTAATATCTTGGAATGTAGGAAGGGCTGGTTGTCTTGAGAAAGAGGAATTACACTTGTACATCTTAACCCCAGAGGGCAAAACTAGAATCACTTGGGGTGGGAGGGAAGGCTCCGGCTTGATATAATAATTGGAGCTGTCCAAGAGTAGAGCCAATCTCTACCAAAAGAAGACCTCACACAGAGGCTGACTGACTGCTTCTCAGGGACATAGAGATGTTGCTTCAGATATGGGGTGCCTTCCCAAGTCTCGGACTGGTCGGGATGGAGGAGGTGCCTGCCGAGGAGGGAGATGACTTCTGAGGTCACTTTCAATGCTGAAATTTTATCATTCTATGAGATAAAGGGAGGAGGAGATAGATTGAGGATCTTTTCTCCCTGGAGGTGGTATTAACCAAAAACAGAAAGAAAGAATTAATGGAAGGAAGGAAGGGTGGATGGAAGGAAAGAAGAAAAAAAGCTCAAAGAGAAATTAAAGAAATTCTCCCCCAACTGATTATGAATTAACTTTTGAGACAGATGAAGGATACTGGGTGGGAAGCAGGGTACCCCCGATCTTCAGAGGAGAAGAGCATATCCTCTCCTTTGGAGTCCCAGAGAAGGCCAGAAATTTGGGCTGCCCCAGTGGGATACTGCATAAGAGTCATACAGTGTCAGAGCTGAAGGGACTTCAGAGATCACCTCATCCAGTCCCCATCTGCCTAGAAATCTTCTGCAATAAAGCCAAGAAAAGGGTCGTGTCTAAGTTTATACTTTATACTTAAGAGCTTGTTGGGGTGGGCGGTGCTGTAGAAGTCTGTACCAGCGATAGGGGGAAGCTGCTGGATGGTCGGATGGTAGTGTGCAGATTCTGAGTGTGCTTCCCTGTCTTGCTCTCTGGTTCAGTGCTCAGCATCGGGGAAGGAGGCTTCTGGGAAGGTCAGGTTAAAGGTCGAGTTGGCTGGTTCCCCTCCGAGTGCCTAGAGGAGGTGGCCAATCGCTCCCAGGAGGGAAAGCAAGGTAACACAACCTTCATTTCCTTGATCGGGGGTGAGGGGATGGAACTGTTGATAGGAAGTTTGTCAAGAGGAGAGAGAAAGTTGTGGGCGGAGGAAGGGGAGGAAGGAAGTGAGCTGGGGATGTTGCTAAGTTTTTCCCTTGACCCTTCCCCATCCAGAAAGTCGAAGTGACAAAGCCAAAAGGCTCTTCCGACATTACACCGTGGGCTCTTATGACAGCTTTGACGCCCCCAGGTAAGGATTCTTTCAATCCCCCTGCTCTGGTCCTCCCTAATTGATCAATACGCGCTCCAACACCATTTCCCACCCCATTCCTAGATTGTTCTATGTGGGAGGTGCCTTTGAGGTCATTTTGTGCTAGCTACTTATTTTGTAAAGAGCAAATTGAGCCCAGAAAAGGCAAAGGGCTTTCCTGAGATCATGCAGCTGGCAGAGGTAGAAGCAGGATGAGAATTCAGACAAATCTGATCTCTGATCTTGTGTCCAGCGTACCATCTTTCCCCGCCAGGTCACAGCTCCTTAAATGAAGACCTTTCTCCTTCCCCCCAAGGGGATGCTCTCAGAAGGGAATCCTGACTCTGCTGAGGAGGGCCAGAATTAGCTATGGGAGACAAATACATCCTAACTTTCCAGTTCCTCTCCCATGTCTACACAATCCGGAATCAGAGGCTAGGGGAAAACAATAAGCACATGTTCCATCTCCCTAATACTCATAGCCAGACAAGTGCATCCTGGCCCTGGGGGCCTAGGCTGGGAAAAATTGGACTTGGGGGCACAAGGGGAAGGAGGGGGCGGTAAAAGGATGTGCTGGCCTATTTTCTCTCTCTAGCTGCTGAATGATCTTCTGAAACTAGTAGATGCAAGCGGTTGCACTTGGTTTGGGGAGGAAGGGGTCTGGAAGGGGAAGGACCTGTGTGTGGATATTTGTGGATGTGAACCCGCTCCCCAGGCTAGTATACCTTTATGCACCTGTGTATTTCTGTGACTATATGTGAATTGGAGTATGTTTCCCCGAATGTGTATTTTCCAATGAGTCTGCTCAGCCGTTCATTCATGGCTATTTATTAACCAGCTAAGATGTGCAAAGCGTATACGAATGAGGTGAAGCTAGGGTGTGTGACCAGTGCATGTGTCTGGGTGTAGCTGTGCCCCGGTGGGAGCGGCTGTGTCCTTTTACTAATAACATACTCTGGAGCGTGTGTGTGACTCCTGGGTACGGGCAGGGGCTTTTCGGAGTGGGTGACTTTATGTCTCGTCGTGGGTGAGCGAGCCCGTTATGTGTTTCCTCCCTGGGTTTCTGCTTCGGATCCTGTGGATTGGGGCGTTTTCCTCCAAGCGTGTGTATCCCTTGTCCCTGTCTCCACGGGTATGCTCCTGAACCTGTCTGTTTGTCCCTGTCCCTGTGAGTGGCTGAGTTGGCAGAGCGCACGTGTGTGCCCACTGCGCTTTCTGTCGCCCTCCGTGCCTGGCTTCTTGGGTCCCCACAAGGCCTGCGTCTGGGTCTCTGGGAAGCTCTGGCTGTCTCTGCTCCCAGAACTGAAGCCTACAGGGAGAAGGAAGCCCAGTTAATGGCTTAGATCACTCAGGAAGCCCTGCATTGATAGTGTTGGTACATTAAATGTGTCCCAAATCCATGTGTCCGTATTCTGGCCAGTGGAAAAGGATTTGAGGGTGGATGGAGGGAGAAGGGGGACTCGGGGAGAGGAACTGTGCTCTCCTGCTCCTGTATTTGTGCCTGAGGCACTGGCCCTATTCACACCCCCAGGAAGACTTCTCTCCCGTCCCCCCCCCCAAGTGCTCCAGGGTTTGTCTGCCTCTCTTTCTAGGACAGCTTCTCTTTTCCTGTGCCCCTCTGTGGGCCTCTCCTTGTCTCCCCTCCCCCACCCCTTCCCTCTCTCTAACTCTGCCCTTGGCTCCCTGCTCTTTCTCCTTGTATTCTCTCACCCTCCTGCTAGTGGTGTCTGAAGTTGAGAGCCAATGTGCTGAGGCTCTTTCTGAATCCCTACCACACTAGGGTTCACCCTGGCGATCCCTTCCCGTTTGTGCACGTGTGTGTGTCAGTGAGTGCGAGAGACCCGGCCATGGGACCCAGAGAGAGCCTGGGAGGGGGAGAGCCCGCCTCCCCTCCCCCGCAGCTCCGGGGGGCTCCCTGGCCCGACCAGCTTGTGCCGGAGCTTTGGCCAGGACGCTTGCTGGGCGCCCGTCATGCTCTCTCTGCCCCTGCTTGTGCAGTGTGGTTTGTTTTGTGTTGTGTGTTCTCTCCTCTCTCACTCAGTCTGCACCTGCGCGGGAGGGCTCTGGAGGGAGGAGAAGTGGAGGGGGGGACCCAGACCGGAAGTGCCTCCCCCTGCTTCTCCTCCTCCCCCCCTTCTCGCCCCTCCCCCTTCTCCCGCCAAGGGGGCCCCTGCGTTCCCCTCCAGGTCTCCCCTCCCCCCTCCTCACTCCCAGCCCCCCTACGCAGCCCAGCGCAGGATGCCAAGGGGTTAAAGCCAGGCGCCTGCCCGCCTGCCTCCCGCTCTGTCAGCGGTGCTGAAACCGGCGGCGCTGTCCCTGGTGCTGAACCCCGGCGCTGTCCGTGGTACTGAACCCAACCCCCCCTACCCGCGCCCCCCAGCATGTGAGCCTCCCTCTCCCTACCCCCCTTCCTCCCTGCCCCCCCGGGGGGGGTCGTGCCCCCTCCCTCCCCCGGCGCGGGTCAGCATGAGGTGGGGCCTGGGGGCCCGGACACGGGGGACGCGGGGGCGGCCGGGACCGGGGCCGGGGCCAGGGCGATGGCTTTGTCTGCGGCCGGTGGCAGTAGCGGTGAAGGGGGGGGCCCCCTGCCGCAGCCGCCCCCCCTGTCCTCCAGCTGGCCGGCCCTGGGGCCCCGGCGGCGCAGCGTCTGGTATATCTACAGGTAATGGAGCCCCCAAACACCCCCTTCCCCCCTCCTCCCATTGGATGGATCCCTTTCCCAGGATCTCTTTTTTTCCAGTCCCCCTAGGCCACAAATCCCCTCTCCCAAGACCTCCTCTTCATTGCCTCTCCCTTCCTCAACACTTTCACTGGATTCTGCCCTTACCCCACAACCCCCTCTTAATTTCCCACCTCTTTAACCCATCTTCTCCTTCCCTGGTCGCTTCTGAACCCCTCCCCCAACTTCAGGAATACTCTATCTCCAGCCCTTTCATCCCGGCCCCCTACCTTTACCTCTTCATCTCTCCAATCCCATGTCCTTCCTTGACTCTCCAGGCCCCTGAGAACATCTCCCTAATGCCCCTTAATATCAGGACACCACTCTACACATATCCCTTCCCCACCCCCTATCTCCCTCTTTAGCTTACCCCATCAAAAGGCCCCACTCTATTCAGACCCCTTTGGATTTCTCCTTACCTCCCAATCCCGATCCTTAGCCTTCCCCACCTTCATTTCTCTAGCCCTAAGGGGACCTAATTCAGAACCTCTCCTTTTTACCTCTCTTTTCCCTTGACTTTCCTTCTCTCCAGCTCTTGTCCCTTACCCTCTCTCCACAATTCCCTTCCAGGACCTCTCTCCCCAACTATTTACTGAGCTCTTGCCCTGTTTCCCCCAAGTACCCAGTGTCTTCTTAACCCGAGTCACCTTTATTCCAGACCCTTTGCCATAATCTCTCTCTCCAGCTCTGTACCCCAGATTCCCTATGCACTATCTCCACAAATCTCCTCTAGAGCCCAAACTCCTCTGTCTGCTATCCTGACACCCCTCTTTATCACTCAGCTCCCCAACTCCTTTTTCCCACCTTCAAGTGAACCCCCATATACACACTTTTCCAGTCTTTCATCTCTCTGTTCCCCCTTTTCCCATTCACCCCTCCCAGAGCAAGCAAACCCCTTCACCCCATTCATCCCCCTCTCTCCATTCACAGTCATTCACCGCCCCCCTATCATACACACACCCCGCCCCCTCTTTCTCTCCCCTCCCCTTTCCCTCACTGCATGTCACTATGCGACTGTGTCAGAAGGGGAGGAAGGGAGGGAGAGAGAGAGAGAAAGAAGGATGGAGAGAAATTGTGTGTGTGTGTGTGTGTGTGTGTGTGTGTGTGTGTGTGTAAAATGGTGGATTTTTGTCTGACCCCGAGTCCTATGTATCTAGGTCTCTGCTCACATATTCCTGTGTGATGGCCTATGTCTCACAGCAATATCATACATGTCTAGGGAGACCATGTGTTATGGTGTGTGGGCAGGGGGGAGTGTCCAGTGGTTACATATGCCTCTGTATGCTTCTTTCCAAGCATTGGGGTCTCTATGGCAATTTTCCCACATCTGTCATGGTTTCTATCTCCACGTGTTTTCTCAGGCATCTATGTCCCTCTTCTTATCCCCTATGTGTGCCCCAAATATTATGTGAGTTTTATGGTCTAAATAGCTGTTTGTCTGCCTGCCTGTATATCTGTCCATCCATCCATCCATCCATCTCTCTATCTATCCATCCATCCATCATTATCTATCCACAGAAGAGCTTGTACATACTAGGGTCTCTGGTCTCTGGCGCCAGTATAAGGTACAATATAAGGATCTCTTGGGGGTAGGTCCATATTCACATGCTTTATAAATCTGTATGTCTGCCTGCCTGTCCATATGCAGGACTTTCTCTCCTCCCACCCCCTCCCCATCCTTACCCTTGCCATGTCCACATGCTGTTTGTAATGTTCTTTTCAGGAGATGATGGCTCCCTCTGCTTTTTGGGACTTCATTCAGACAAGTTAGCCCACATGGGAAGAGGTGGGAGCACACAGGCCCCCACTTACAGAGAAGAATGGTGTGGGAGGGATCCTGAATGAGTGGGGGGGAGCAGACGGGGGTGGAGGGGCAGGGGAGGAAAGAGGGGCTGCATTCTTTGGGTGTGAGTCGTGCGGGCCAGGCCCTACTGCTGAGGGATCCTGCAGGGGTCTCTGAAAGTGTGCCAGATGTGCCTACATGGATGGGGTGCTGGGAAGGGCAGAGGAGGGATACAAACAGAATCTACCAAAGAGGGGTAAAGAAAAAGGCATCTAGGTGGGGTACCAAGAGATGTGAGGGAGGCAGCATAAGAAAAGGAGATGAGGGTAGTAGCCTTCATATAGCAAGGGTAAAGTGTAGTAAGGGTAAAGGCATATCTGAAGGGTTGGAGAATATGAGAGACAAGGGGGAAATGGGGGCAATGAAAGGACATAGAGGGGTTGGATGGAGGATGGGAAGAGGCTATGGGGAATGAGGATATAAGAAATGAGAAGAGGGCAGAGGTAAGGAGTAGATAAAAGGGGTGAAGGGGAAGATGAAGAGAATACATGAGAATGAGGGGAACTACAGGACTTGGGGGGAGGATGGAGAGAAGAGGCTATATGGAGGAAGAGAATCCAATGTGATTAGGAGAAAGAAGAAGGTGCAAGGAGGATGGAGATTTTTTTTTTACCATTCTATGATTTCATTAGCATACAGAATCCCCCCCCATAAGAAAACTACCCTGAGTGGGGAAGTTCGGGGGGGGGGGAATGAGAAGGAGACGGAAGTGGCTCCGAATGAAAGCAGATGTAGGCAAGTGAGGGTGAGCGGGAGAGGCTGTGAGGAGATGTGTGGGGGTACAGGAGGGATTCAGAGGTATTAAAGGACATGTGAGTTGGGAAGGGGAAGGTGGGAAGTAGTGAGTATACTTAGTGAGTATAAGAAAGCTATGGAAATTACCCATGCATAGGCTTTGTGAATAAAAAGCTTTAATAATAATTTAAAAAGAAAGCTATGGGGGCATGAGGAGATGCATCATGATGAAGGGATAAGAGGAGGGAGACATGTGGCTGTTACTGGAGCCTGTGAGAACTCTGGGCAAATGATGTGGGTTTGATTCAGAAACTTGGAAGGGGATCCTGAGGAGCCAGGGACCAGGGCTTTCAGGAAGAATATGGGAGAGGTGAGGGAAATATGGAGTGCTGGAGTCACGGATTTAGGGTGGAGAACTATGACTACTCCAGCTTCCTCACAGAGGAGAGCCCAAGGCCCAGGCTAAATGATTGTCCCGAATACAAGGGAAATAACAGAGCAGAACCCAGTTCTCCTTCCTCAAATCCAGAGCATTTTCCACTATGGCACATTACCTTCCTGGGGGGTGAGGTGGATAGGAAGCAGTGGTATTGTGGTGATGGGACCCATTTCAGGCAGCTTCGATGGCCTCCCTCCTCCTCTGCCTTCAACCTCCCGAAGTCCTCCTTCCTTTTTCCTTAGACTTCTTTTCATGGGTGGAGAGCTTGAATGCACGCTTGTCTCTTGTTCTCACACTTCTTTTTCAAATCTGTAAGGAGCATTGAGGTTCCCAGTGAGTTACGAAGTGCCTGGTCCCTGCCATGAAGGCGGAGGGCTGTTCTTTGATGGATCGTTCCGGGTACACATTGTGCACATGTGCTGGTGTATCAGTAAGTGGGCTTGCACATACGTGCGTATCTGGGCTGTACTATTCTGCTGTAAAGCCCCCTGAGGTCAGTGTGTGTGTGTGTGTGTGTGTGTGTGTGTGTGTGTGTGCAGGATAGGAGGTCTGTGAGAAGGCGAGAACACATATCCATGCAATGTGCTTTATGGGAGAACAGCACAGGGGTCACAAGGTACTGTCACAATGGAGGCCGTGTTGTGGGAAGTAAACTGAGGCAAGAGAGCCGAGGTGATTTTGGAATGGGCCACGTGATGGCCAGAGGAGGCAGCTGTGTGGCCCTGAAGGGGCTGAGAGCCCGTGAACTGGAGGTGAGCAGGCTGGGATGTAGGTAGGCTTCCTGCCCCTCTCCACATTTGGGGTTTCTTGATACAGCCAGAGTTTGAGTTGCTAGACCTGAGCATAGAATATTTGTGGGAGCAGCAAGGTGGGGTACGAGTGTATATTATGCTGGAAGCTGCTGTGGGAGGTGGGGGAGAACTCTATAGGGAATATTATTGGAATATTAGGGTATTTAGAAAGAGTGTTACTGGATTACTTTGCGGTTTATAATGAGGGTCCAAGTTCCCGTCAAGCTGGGGTAGATCATGGAGAAAGATGGAGTGTTGCGGATTCGATCTGTGATGCTGGAAGTGCCGAGGAAGTGGGTCAAATGGTACATGAGGGGGCTAAGTTGGGCTGAAGGCTTGTGTCCGGGTGTTTGTGCGACCAGAGAAGAGACCAGACGTGGCTGACCACCAGCTCTCTCTGGAACCGAGCAGACAAGGGGTCAGCCGGCATCTGGGGAAAGCAAGGAAGAGCCCAGTATTTGCTGAGGCAGTCCCGCCCACATCTGGGCACCTAAAATCGTTAGAAAGTGCTATTTTCCCATCATCCCATGACTGCAGGCTCTCCCCATGTCTGGGGCTTCCAAGTGGAAGCTCTTCTCAACACAACAACCCTTCAAAAGCTTGGAGGCCGTGAGTACGTCTCTCCTGAGGTTTTCTTCTCCAGCCTAAACATGACCGGTCCCATGCTACGGCCTCAAAGCTCCTGGGAGACTAGCTTCCTCCCTCCAATCTGGGAGCACCTGGTGTGGGCAGAGCAGGGCAGCCCTCCCCCCAGGGGGCTTCCTGCCCCTCTCCACTTTTGGGGTTTCCTGATGCAGCCGGAGTTTGAGTTGGAGGTTGCTAGACCTGAGCATAGAATATTTGTGGGAGCAGCAAGGTGGGGTACAAGTGTATATTGTGCTGGAAGCTGCTGTGGGAGGTGGGGGAGAACTCTATAGGGAATATTATTGGAATATTAGGGTATTTAGAAAGAGTGTTACTGGATTACATTGCGGTTTATAATGAGAGTTTCCTGCAGTTATGGGAGAAATTAAGAACATTGGTAGATCATGGAAGGTGTTGGTACTTGCGGAAGGTTTGTCTGGGTGGATTTTTGTTTTATCTGGCTCTGGATCCTGGGCTATAGAGGTGATCCGAAGGCTGCTGGAGGTGTCCCAGAGTAGAGAGAATCCACTTCTGGGCCCCAGGTGTCTGAACGGGCGTTTGGATTCCCTTTAGTGACGCACCGAATGTCCCTAGCCCATTCCGGGGACTGTGGGGTACTGCTGGCAGGTAGCCAGGACGGTGGAAGTGCACTGAGTCATATTGGGGTTCTGTGGCACGTTATTGGGATGTCCTCCAGGAATGCTTTGGGCTGTGTGAGCTGCTCTGAACTGAATGAATTTCGTGTGTATTTGGTCTGGGATTGGCTATTACCAGAGAAGAGGGGTGTGTGATTGCATTTGATTGGAGTATCCTGAGGCACATGAATTGACTATTAGAACTATAAGAAGACAGGGATTATTTCCTCGGGGATCCCTGGAATCCCTAGGTGGTAGGGCACAGATAGGGTGGCGATCTTTAGGTCAGGAAGACCTGGATTCGAGATCTGCCTCTAGCGTACTAGACCTGTGGCTCCAGGAGAGTGTCTTAGACACTCAGCCCATGAGACAGCTCCCTAGCACTGTGCATTACGAAAGAGCTCTCTCCCTTGGTGAAGGGAGTTTCCACAAGGAGGAAATAACAGTTTTGCGCCCCTCCAATCCCTTGTGCCTAGCATAGTAGAGAGCATACAGTAGGGGGTTAATAAATGCTTTTCATTGCTCCCCACATCTGGAAGGCTTTTCCTCCTACCTCTGCCTCTTGAAATCCTGAGCTCCCTGGAGCTCAGGCCACGGGTCTCCTGAGACTCTCTCTGATCCCCTCAAGAGCTGACACTCCTTGCCCCCTACCCCTAAACTGGCTCTGGATTTATTTTGAATAGCTCTGGTGTGGACGTCTCTGGGTAGAGTCTAAGCTCCTCTAGGTCAGGATCTAGTTGACTTCATATTTGTATTCCTGGGGCCTAGCACAGTGTCCAGCACATAGTAGATTCTTACTGAATGCTCTGTGTGTATTTGCTGAGGCATCTACTGGAGGTGTGATGGACGTTTCCAGAGTATCCTTGGGGTGGGATGGTGTTTGCCAGGTTACACCCGGAGCTTTAGGGGTATCGAGGTATATAACTGGAGTACATGTGGCACTTTGCATATTAGAAATATCCCGGGTGGCCCCCCGCTGCATCATGGGGATTTCTGTATATTGACCTGACCTGAGACGTAGGGTTAGTTCCTAGAGTGCCTTTGGCCCGCGTTGGGACGTTATGGAAGCCTATGGGTAGGTGATTATGATGGAAACATATTTCAGACACGGTTGGGAATCAAAGTCTAATACAGAGAGCTTTGGGATATTCCTGACATGTACCAGAGGTACATACAGAGCATATTTGAGTATTATTGAAGCTTATTAGGGCCATATTTTGGAATTATTGCCATATTGTCTTGGACTAGGTATAATTGGAGCATCCTTAAGGCATACCTGGATTTGGGAGCATATGGGAATCTTAGGATAAGGAGCACATCGGGGAGGGGGTATCCTAGAGCACGTCGGGGAGGAGGGCCTAGAGCACGTCGGGGAGGGGGTATCCTGGAGCACATCGGAGAGGGGGTATCCTAGAGCACGTCGGGGAGGGGGTATCCTGGAGCACATCAGAGAGGGGGTATCCTAGAGCACGTTGGGGAGGGAGTATCCTAGAGCATGTTGGGGAGGAGGGTATCCTAGAGCACGTCGGGGAGGGAGTATCCTAGAGCACGTCGGGGAGGAGGGTATCCTAGAGCATGTCGGGGAGGAGGATATCCTAGAGCACGTCGGGGAGGAGGGTATCCTAGAGCACGTCGGGGAGGGGGTATCCTAGAGCACATCGGGGAGGAGGGTATCCTAGAGCACGTCGGGGAGGAGGGTATCCTAGAGCACGTCGGGGAGGAGGGTATCCTAGAGCACGTCGGGGAGGGGGTATCCTGGAGCACATCGGAGAGGGGGTATCCTAGAGCACATCAGGGAGGAGGGTATCCTAGAGCACGTCAGGGAGGAGGGTATCCTAGAGCACGTCGGGGAGGAGGGTATCCTAGAGCATGTTGGGGAGGAGGGTATCCAGAGTGCAGTGGATATAAGTTCGGTCATTCCTGGGATTTGGAGTCTGTTAGGAGCTCCTCTTTGCTCCCTTCTCCCATAGGCAGATTTCCTGACCCAGTGACACGAGGCCTGGCTTTGGAAGTTCTGGCCCTAGCAGTCCTTGGCCGGGGGACCCTAGTGAAATGAGTGTCTCATCTATAAAAGGGGGATAACGAGGCGTTCCCGCCCCCCTCTCCTTCAGAAACCAACCCTACATATAACAGACCATGGCGGCGAGTGCTTTAGAAAGGAGCTGTAGAATCTCCTTGGAGCACTGCTTTGTCGAGGAAGTCTGTGTAGGTCCTGCCAGGGGCTCGGACCACTTCAAAGTGTGGGGGTCTGCTCACAGCTGAGGAAGACTGGCTCCCCCGGCGTGGGGGTACACTGTCACTGGAGCCCGCTTGAAGCGGGTCTTGGCAAGAGCTTCCTGGGGTGGCCCAAGCATGGTTAGCGTGTGTCTGGGGATGGGCATTGGAGCGTCAGAAAGCCCGGAGTGTGCCGCGGGGCTCAGTGCAGCCTACTGGGATCAGTAGGTATCTGCATAAGGGATACAATCGGATCATTGAATGGGCCCTTCCTTTGGTGGCCCGAGGACCTCGCTGGTCAGGCGCTCGGGCCCCTTGCGCGGTGGCGCCCTTCGGTCTTGCAGAGGTCCTGCTCCCTGCACTCGGGAACTTGGCATGAGGGCCCCATACCTGGGGCATCTGGGAGGGCGAGGAGGGTTGGAAGGTTATTGCTGAGTAAATCAGGCCATGGAGAAGAGGGGGCTGCAAGGAGCTCTGGGGCAGCAGAGAAGGGAGGGAGGAGGTGAGCATCTCGGGTCCTGCTCCACTGCTCTTGCTCTCTCCCCTTCCCCTCACAGTGACTACATCATTAAGGAGAAGACAGTCCTGCTACAGAAGAAGGACAGTGAGGGGTTCGGTTTTGTGCTGCGGGGGGCCAAGGGTGAGTACTAGGAGCCTAAGGGAGGGAAAGGGGCTCTCCAACCGAGAGATCGGGGTTGGGCTCCCCAGCTCTGCTCCTCTAGGAGCTGTGCCCTCTCAGGCTCCTCCCCCCTCCCCACCGACCCTGTCTGCTCCTCCCCGCAGCGCAGACCCCCATCGAGGAGTTCACTCCCACTCCAGCGTTCCCTGCCCTTCAGTACCTTGAATCTGTGGACGAGGGCGGAGTGGCTTGGAGAGCAGGACTTCGGATGGGGGACTTCCTCATCGAGGTGAGCAACCAAGCCGACCCCCAATTCTCCGCTAATTTCTTCGAGTCAGGAACTTGACTTCCAGCGTATGAACACCCTCTCCAGACTTCACGGTCTAGCTCTCCTGACTCCAGGAGCTGTATTCCCCCACACTCGGTGGTCCAGAGGTGGAATGCTGGGCTTAGAGTCGATGAGACCTCAGTAGAGTCTCAGGCCCTTATTAGCTGTGTGATTCTAGGCAGCTCATTCTGTTTGCCTCAATTTCCTCAAGTAGAAAATGGGGATTAAATAATAGCACTTGGGGGCAGCTAAGGGGCACAGTAGATAGAGCACCAGCCCGGAAGTCAGAAGGACCTGAGTTCAAATCTGCCTCAGACACTTTTTAAAAAAAATAATTATAACTTTTTATTGACAAAACCCATGCCAGGGTAATTTTTTACAGCATTATCCCTTGCACTCACTTCTGTTCTGATTTTTCCCCTCCCTCCCTCCACCCCCTCCCCCAGATGGCAAGCAGTCCTTTACATGTTAAATAGGTTACAATTTATCCTAGATACAATATATGTGTGCAGAACCGAACAGTTCTCTTGTTGCACAGGAAGAATTGGATTCAGAAGGTAAAAATAACCCGGGAAGAAAAACAAAAATGCAAACAGTTTACATTCATTTCCCAGTGTTCTTTCTTTGGGTGTAGCTGCTTCTGTCCATCACTGAGCAATTGGAACTGAGTTAGGTCTCTTTGTCAAAGAAATTCACTTCCATCAGAATACATCCTCATACAATATTATTGTTGAAGTGTATAATGATCTCCTAGTTCTGCTCATTTCACTTAGCATCAGTTCATGTAAGTCTCGCCAAGTCTCGCCAGTCCTCTCTGTACTCATCCTGCTGGTCATTCCTTACAGAGCAATAATATTCCATAACATTCATATACCACAATTTACCCAGCCATTCTCCAATGGATGGGCATCCATTCATTTTCCAGTTTCTGGCCACTACAAACAGGGCTGCCACAAACATTTTGGCACATACAGGTCCCTTTCCCTTCTTTAGTATCTCTTTGGGGTATAAGCCTAGTAGTAGCACTGCTGGATCAAAGGGTATGCACAGTTTGATAACTTTTGGGGCATAATTCTAAATTGCTCTCCAGAATGGCTGGATTCCTTCACAACTCCACCATCAACTGCCTCAGACACTTAATACTTCCTGGCTGTGCGACCTTGCTCAAGTCACTTAACTCCAATTGCCTGAGCAAAAAATGAATAAATGAATAAATAAAATTTTAAAAATAACACTTCCCTTGCAGGGCGGTTGTGAGGTCTAAATGAGATAATATTTATAAAGTACTTAGCATTGTGCTTTTACATAGTCAATACTTAATGTTTCTTCCTTCCTTCTTTTTTTTCTTCCTTCTCCCTCAATCCCCATAGTTCCCTCTGCCTTCAGGTTCCTATTCGTCTAGTTCTGGATCCACTTAGGCACAGAGGCATTGTGGGTATCCAGTCCCCAGCGATTCCCCCTCGACTCTATTTCCTATCAGGAATGTCATTGAGCTAAAAGAATTCTGCAGTTCTCCTTCTTGCCAATTTTTCAAGGACTTCATGCCTTGGGAAAAGCGTAAAGGGAGAGATGGTGTTGGATAGGAACACATTTGGGGAGTGATGGATACACGTAGGAGAGAACGGCAGGTATTATGAGGCTACACTGGGAGACAGAGAGGCTACATGGGGGGTCAGGTTAAAATGTGCTCTCAATAGTTAGGGAGAGAGCTAGGCTGATCATGGGAAGGCATGGAATGGGAATGCAGAGTGCTAACAGTCTTCACAGGAAAAGAGAGACCTAGGCAGATGTTACAAGGAACAAAAGTTTTGGAGGAATCAGCAAGCATTTAAGTGCCTGCTATATGTCAGGCACTGTGAGGAGTCAGCAAGCATTTAAGTGCCTACTATATGTCGGGCACTGTGAGGAGTCAGCAAGCATTTAAGTGCCTACTATATGTCGGGCACTGTGAGGAGTCAGCAAGCATTTAAGTGCCTACTATATGTCAGGCACTGAGAGGAGTCAGTAAGCATTTAAGTGCCTACTATATGTCAGGCACTGAAGAGTCAGCAAGCATTTAAGTGCCTACTATATGCCAGGCACTGAGAGGAGTCAGCAAGCATTTAAGTGCCTACTATATGTCAGGCACTGAGAGAAGTCAGCAAGCATTTAAGTGCCTACTATATGTCAAGCACTGAGAGGAGTCAGCAAGCATTTAAGTGCCTACTATATGTCGGGCACTGAGAG
Organism: Antechinus flavipes; assembly: GCF_016432865.1. Lineage (NCBI taxonomy): Eukaryota > Metazoa > Chordata > Mammalia > Dasyuromorphia > Dasyuridae > Antechinus > Antechinus flavipes. The sequence continues at coordinate 633,088,230 of NC_067400.1, read as the reverse complement.
GAATCAGCAAGCATTTAAGTGCCTGCTATATGTCAGGCACTGTGAGGAGTCAGCAAGCATTTAAGTGCCTACTATATGTCAGGCACTGAGAGAAGTCAGCAAGCATTTAAGTGCCTACTATATGTCAAGCACTGAGAGGAGTCAGCAAGCATTTAAGTGCCTACTATATGTCGGGCACTGAGAGGAATCAGCAAGCATTTAAGTGCCTGCTATATGTCAGGCACTGTGAGGAGTCAGCAAGCATTTAAGTGCCTACTATATGTCAGGCACTGTAAGGAGTCAGCAAGCATTTAAGTGCCTACTATATGTCAGGCACTGTAAGGAGTCAGCAAGCATTTAAGTGCCTACTATATGTCAGGCACTGTGAGGAGTCAGCAAGCATTTAAGTGCCTACTATATGTCGGGCACTGTGAGGAGTCAGCAAGCATTTAAGTGCCTACTATATGTCAGGCACTGAGAGGAGTCAGTAAGCATTTAAGTGCCTACTATATGTCAGGCACTGAGGAGTCAGCAAGCATTTAAGTGCCTACTATATGTCAAGCACTGAGAGGAGTCAGCAAGCATTTAAGTGCCTACTATATGTCGGGCACTGAGAGGAATCAGCAAGCATTTAAGTGCCTGCTATATGTCAGGCACTGTGAGGAGTCAGCAAGCATTTAAGTGCCTACTATATGTCAGGCACTGTAAGGAGTCAGCAAGCATTTAAGTGCCTACTATATGCCAGGCACTGAGAGGAGTCAGCAAGCATTTAAGTGCCTACTATATGTCAGGCACTGAGAGAAGTCAGCAAGCATTTAAGTGCCTACTATATGTCAAGCACTGAGAGGAGTCAGCAAGCATTTAAGTGCCTACTATATGTCGGGCACTGAGAGGAATCAGCAAGCATTTAAGTGCCTGCTATATGTCAGGCACTGTGAGGAGTCAGCAAGCATTTAAGTGCCTACTATATGTCAGGCACTGAGAGAAGTCAGCAAGCATTTAAGTGCCTACTATATGTCGGGCACTGAGAGGAATCAGCAAGCATTTAAGTGCCTGCTATATGTCAGGCACTGTGAGGAGTCAGCAAGCATTTAAGTGCCTACTATATGTCGGGCACTGTAAGGAGTCAGCAAGCATTTAAGTGCCTACTATATGTCAAGCACTGAGAGGAGTCAGCAAGCATTTAAGTGCCTGCTATATGTCAGGCACTGTGAGGAGTCAGCAAGCATTTAAGTGCCTACTATATGTCGGGCACTGAGAGGAATCAGCAAGCATTTAAGTGCCTACTATATGTCGGGCACTGTGAGGAGTCAGCAAGCATTTAAGTGCCTACTATATGTCAGGCGCTGAGAGGAATCAGCAAGCATTTAAGTGCCTACTATATGTCGGGCACTGTGAGGAGTCAGCAAGCATTTAAGTGCCTGCTATATGTCAGGCACTGTGAGGAGTCAGCAAGCATTTAAGTGCCTGCTATATGTCAGGCACTGTGAGGAGTCAGCAAGCCTTTAAGTGCCTACTATATGTCGGGCACTATGAGGAGTCAGCAAGCATTTAAGTGCCTACTATAGGTCGGGCACTGTGAGGAGTCAGCAAGCATTTAAGTGCCTACTATATGCCGGGCACTGAGAGAAGTCAGCAAGCATTTAAGTGCCTACTATATGTCAGGCACTGAGAGGAGTCAGCAAGCATTTAAGTGCCTACTATATGTCAAGCACTGAGAGGAGTCAGCAAGCATTTAAGTGCCTACTATATTTCAAGCACTGAGAGGAGTCAGCAAGCATTTAAGTGCCTGCTATATGTCAGGCACTGTGAGGAGTCAGCAAGCATTTAAGTGCCTACTATATGTCGGGCACTGAGAGGAATCAGCAAGCATTTAAGTGCCTACTATATGTCGGGCACTGTGAGGAGTCAGCAAGCATTTAAGTGCCTACTATATGTCAGGCGCTGAGAGGAATCAGCAAGCATTTAAGTGCCTACTATATGTCGGGCACTGTGAGGAGTCAGCAAGCATTTAAGTGCCTGCTATATGTCAGGCACTGTGAGGAGTCAGCAAGCATTTAAGTGCCTGCTATATCAGGCACTGTGAGGAGTCAGCAAGCCTTTAAGTGCCTACTATATGTCGGGCACTATGAGGAGTCAGCAAGCATTTAAGTGCCTACTATAGGTCGGGCACTGTGAGGAGTCAGCAAGCATTTAAGTGCCTACTATATGTCGGGCACTGAGAGGAGTCAGCAAGCATTTAAGTGCCTACTATATGTCGGGCACTGAGAGGAGTCAGCAAGCCTTTAAGTGCCTACTATATGTGGGGCACTGTAAGGAGTGAGCAAGCATTTAAGTGCCTACTATATGTCAAGCACTGAGGAGTTAAGTGCCTACTATATGTCGGGCACTGTGAGGAGTGAGCAAGCATTTAAGTGCCTACTATATGTTGGGCACTGAGAGAATCAGCAAGCATTTAAGTGCCTACTATATGTCAAGCACTGAGGAGTCAGCAAGCATTTAAGTGCCTACTATATGTCGGGCACTGAGAGGAGTCAGCAAGCATTTAAGTGCCTACTATATGTCAGGCACTGAGGAGTCAGCAAGCATTTAAGTGCCTACTATATGTGGGCACTGAGAGGAATCAGCAAGCCTTTAAGTGCCTACTATATGTCGGGCACTGAGAGGAATCAGCAAGCATTTAAGTGCCTACTATATGTCGGGCACTGAGAGGAGTCAGCAAGCCTTTAAGTGCCTACTATATGTCGGGCACTGAGAGGAGTCAGCAAGCCTTTAAGTGCCTACTATATGTGGGGCACTGTAAGGAGTGAGCAAGCATTTAAGTGCCTACTATATGTCAAGCACTGAGGAGTTAAGTGCCTACTATATGTCGGGCACTGTGAGGAGTGAGCAAGCATTTAAGTGCCTACTATATGTTGGGCATTGAGAGGAATCAGCAAGCATTTAAGTGCCTACTATATGTCAAGCACTGAGGAGTCAGCAAGCCTTTAAGTGCCTACTATATGTCGGGCACTGAGAGGAGTCAGCAAGCATTTAAGTGCCTACTATATGTCGGGCACTGAGAGGAGTCAGCAAGCATTTAAGTGCCTACTATATGTCAGGCACTGAGAGGAGTCAGCAAGCATTTAAGTGCCTACTATATGTCAGGCACTGAGGAGTCAGCAAGCATTTAAGTGCCTACTATATGTCGGGCATTGAGAGGAATCAGCAAGCATTTAAGTGCCTACTATGTGTCGGGCACTGAGGAGTAGCAAGCATTTAAGTGCCTACTATATGTTGGCACTGAGAGGAATCAGCAAGCATTTAAGTGCCTACTATATGTCAAGCACTGAGGAGTCAGCAAGCCTTTAAGTGCCTACTATATGTCGCGCACTGAGAGGAGTCAGCAAGCATTTAAGTGCCTACTATAGGTCGGGCACTGAGAGGAGTCAGCAAGCCTTTAAGTGCCTACTATATGTCAGGCACTGAGAGGAGTCAGCAAGCATTTAAGTGCCTACTATATGTCAGGCACTGAGGAGTCAGCAAGCATTTAAGTGCCTACTATATGTCGGGCACTGAGAGGAATCAGCAAGCATTTAAGTGCCTACTATGTGTCGGGCACTGAGGAGTAGCAAGCATTTAAGTGCCTACTATATGTTGGGCACTGAGAGGAATCAGCAAGCATTTAAGTGCCTACTATATGTTGGGCACTGAGAGGAGTCAGCAAGCATTTAAGTGCCTACTATATGTCAGGCACTGAGGAGTCAGCAAGCATTTAAGTGCCTACTATATGTCAGGCACTGAGGAGTCAGCAAGCATTTAAGTGCCTACTATATGTGGGCACTGTGAGGAGTCAGCAAGCATTTAAGTGCCTGCTATATGTCGGGCACTGAGAGGAATCAGCAAGCATTTAAGTGCCTACTATATGTCGGGCACTGAGGAGTAGCAAGCATTTAAGTGCCTACTATATGTTGGGCACTGAGAGGAATCAGCAAGCCTTTAAGTGCCTACTATATGTCGGGCACTGAGAGGAGTCAGCAAGCATTTAAGTGCCTACTATATGTCGGGCACTGTGAGGAGTCAGCAAGCATTTAAGTGCCTACTATATGTCAGGCACTGTGAGGAGTCAGCAAGCATTTAAGTGCCTACTATATGTCGGGCACTGAGAGGAGTCAGTAAGCATTTAAGTGCCTACTATATGTTGGGCACTGAGAGGAATCAGCAAGCATTTAAGTGCCTGCTATATGTCAGGCACTGAGAGGAATCAGCAAGCATTTAAGTGCCTACTATATGTCGGGCACTGAGAGGAGTCAGCAAGCATTTAAGTGCCTACTATATGTCGGGCACTGTGAGGAGTCAGCAAGCATTTAAGTGCCTACTATATGTCGGGCACTGTGAGGAGTCAGCAAGCATTTAAGTGCCTACTATATGTGAGCACTGTGAGGAGTCAGCAAGCATTTAAGTGCCTACTATATGTTGAGCACTGAGAGGAGTCAGTAAGCATTTAAGTGCCTACTATATGTTGGGCACTGAGAGGAATCAGCAAGCATTTAAGTGCCTACTATATGTCGGGCACTGAGGAGTAGCAAGCATTTAAGTGCCTACTATATGTTGGGCACTGAGAGGAGTCAGCAAGCATTTAAGTGCCTACTATTTGTTGGGCATTGTGAGGAGTTAGACAGCATTTGAGTACCTACTATGTGCTAGGCATTATACTAATTAGTATAATGGGGATACAAGAAAGGCAAAGAACCATTCTTCTTTTCTAGGGATGGACAACCTTATAGGAATCATGGGAAGGTCACAAGGAAGGAGATACAGAATAATCATAATGGCTAGCATCGCATTATAAGTATGACCTCATATGGTCCTCACAGCAACCTAAGAGGTCAAAGTTAGTATCACTCTCACTTGACAGAGAAGGAAACTGAGGCAGACTAAGGTCATGTGTACTCAGCTAGTAAGTGTCTGAGGCTGTGTTTGAACTCAAGTCCACCTGATTCCAGACCCTCCCAGCCATCTTACTTTGTGAGGGTCCTGAAGAGGGAGAAGGATGCATTTGGGAATTATAGGGAAAGGGAGGGTCTGAAAACCACTGTCCCACAGGGAGAGAAGGCTATCAAAGGGTCAGCGGCCTCAGAGAATCCTGGAATCACTGTGTGTTTTGTGTCTACTTTGATGGCTCCACAGTACAGCGAAAGGGCCGAGACATTGTCATTTTCTTCTCTGTATTTCCTGAGCTTGGTGGTGTGAATGTGTCACAAATGTTTGTTGAATAAATGAACTCTGAGTTTTTATTTGGGGGGTGTTTCTGTCCTAGGTGAACGGACAGAATGTTGTCAAGGTTGGGCATCGGCAAGTGGTCAATATGATCCGCCAGGGTGGCAACACCCTGATGGTGAAGGTGGTGATGGTCACCCGGCACCCGGACATGGACGAGGCTGTCCACAAGAAAGGTGACCTGCCTTGTTGCCTGGGGACGTGCTGCCATCTCCCCCCCAAGGGCCCTGTCCAGCCTCCCTTCAGCCTCCACGAGCCTGCCACTTTCTAACCTCGGATTGTCACTGAACTGGGAAATGGAGATACCCAGCCTACCCCCCAAACTAGTCTAATGAAGGGGATGTGATTTTTTACCCCTTGGGAAGTAGCTAGCATTTATTGAGAAACCCCAAGTCTGACGGTCAGGGGTCTCCCATCTTCTCGAAGGGAGTCAGCCTCGCAGCCCAGGGGAACGTCCCCACTGGCAGAGGGCAGGCAGAAAGCCCACCCGCCATGGCGCTAACTCGGCTTTCCGCTTTTTCAGTGCCCCAGCAGGCTAAGCGTCTCCCACCCCCCGCCATCTCGCTGCGGTCTAAGTCCATGACTTCGGAGCTGGAGGAGATGGGTGAGGCGGGATGGGGTGGGGCAGAGGGGCGGGCACCGCGGGCGTGTTAGTGTCGCTAGCAGCAGGGGTCCTTGTCCGCGCCTCCTGGCGCCCGCAGTGTCTGCCCACTGTGTCCCCAGCTTTGCTCCTGCTCTGGTCTCCGTGTCCTCGTGCCCCTCTCCATTTCTGTGCCTCAGGCTCTTTCACAATTTTGCAGCTGGTAGAGCGGATGTCCTGGACTAGAGGGTCCAAAGACTTGAGTTCTAGTCCTGGCTTGACCTCATGCCAGTCGGCCATGTCTTCTCTGGCCCCAGTTTCCTGATATGCAAACTGGAGACTGTACAAATACAGCAAACATGGTTCAGCACCAAGTATAGCCTCAGCCCCATGCTGGTCCTGGGAGGGGCAGGGGAAATGCTCTCACGTTTAAGAGAGACTTGTCCTCTGCCCGCTCTCTGCAAGGTGCACAGAGCTCAGCCCCGGGTCCGCCTTACAGGACTGTTTGGAGGCCCAAGAGCTATAGAAATGGGAGCTAAAATGTGCCAGTCTCTCACTGTTGTGCTGTTTCTGTGTCCCTACCACCACTCCCATCTATCCTCTCCCTAGCCTCCCACAAGAGTAAAAGGTGGTTCCCCCCCAGAACTTCAGGAAAAGGAAACGGCCCCCTGGGGAGGGCAGGTGTCCTGGGGTGAGGGGTGGGCAGTCTCCAAGACCCTGGGCCTCCCCCCTCACCTCCTAATTCTTGGCTCCTCTGCTGCTCCCCCCGGCTAGTCTCCCCCTGGAAGAAGAAGAGTGGTGAGTGCGTCCCAGGGCTGGGGGGAGGGCCCCCAGGCACATCCCCATCTCGTTCCCCTCCAACTAGCCCCCCCAACTCTGGTGGCCCCAAGGGATAACCCTCCACGTCCAGACAATCCATTGGCACCCGCTGTTTCACCTGGCTGGCAGACCCTTTGTCCTGTCCTCTCCCTGTGCCCGAGGTCCTACTGACCCTCACCTGCCTCTGTCCACAGATTATGAGCAGGCTCCGATGCCCAGCGTGGAGAAGAAGAGGACGGTCTATCAAATGGCCCTGAGTAAGCGCGCCCACTCCCTCCCCCATACCTACTCCTGCCCGTCCCTGGCCATCTCTCTCCCACAATGCCGTTGCCTTTCTAAATCCACACACTGCAAGCCCCTCCGACGCTCACTGTCCCATTCTCTCTGGTCCTGACATGCTGTGCCCCCCCAACTCACTCTGGCTGTGCTTCCTCTTCTCCCACTGCAGTCCCCAGTTCTTTCTAGCTCTACGCCTTCTCTTTCTGCTTCCATGCTCTCTCCTTCTTTCTTCTCCCTTGGTCCCTCTCCCAGCCAGTTCTGCCCAGGCTGTCCATCCTTCCTCTCCTTTGCTGCCTTGGCCAGGCTCTGCTGTGCGTCCCCCACTCTGCCTCCCAATTCCACTTTTGTCTGTTCTTCCAACTGGCCACTGGTGTGTGTCTGACACGGCCTGATGTGGACACTCCCAGGCTGGACTAGCCTAAATGCCATCCCCCTGTTCTCACTCTGCCTCTGCCCCCCTCCTGGTCCTCCTGCTTTCTCTCTCCCTTCTTCCTCTCTATTCTCCCAATGGCTCTTTCCTCTCTTTGTTCTTCAGTTCTTCCCCCCGACTTGCACTCACCTTCCTTTCCCTCCACTGCATGCCCCAACCCTATTCCTCTTTCTGCCCTGCTCTCCTGCCTCCCCCAGATTCCATCCACTTGTGGAGGATGACAGAAAAGGGTTGCGCGGGAGAACAATTGGCTCAATTTGCAGGTGGAGTGCAAGCCCTCACTAAAGGCACTCCTTCCCTCTCTCCAGACAAACTAGATGAGATACTGGCAGCTGCCCAGCAGACCATCAGTGCGAGCGAGGGACCCGGGCCGGGTGGCCTTCCTTCTCTGGGCAAACACCGAGCCAAGGGCTTCTTCGCCACCGAGGTAAGGAAACAAGTGCCTGCAGGAGCCTAGGGGACCACTAGCTTAGGGAGCTTCAATCCAGCTGCAGAGAAGTCCTTGTTCCCTTTTGGTCCTAAACACTGTCCCCCCCTCATTTCTAGCCAGTCTGGGCCTCCATTCTCCTCCATGCTATGGATCATTTCTGTCTCTCCTTCCTTCCTTCTTTCCTTCCTTCCTTCCTTCCTTCTTTCTTTCCTTCCTTCCTTCCTTCCTTCTTTCCTTCCTCCTTCCTTCCTTCCTTCCTTCCTTCCTTCCTTCCTTCCTTCCTTCCTTCCTTCCTTCTTTCTTTCCTTCCTCCCTCCCTCCCTCCTTCTTTCCCTCCCTCCCTCCCTTCCTTCCTTCCCCCCTCCTTCCCTTCTTCCTCCCTGCCTCCCTCCCTCCCTCCCATCTTTCTTTCTTTCCTCAATCCCACTTTTCCTCCCATCCTTATTCAGTCTTCAGGGTTGCTCTCCCTTCCTCTTCTCTCTGTACCCTCCATTGACCCTCCCATGATGAAATGAGCCAGGGACTCTGGTCCGAGCCCATTTTCACCAGTCGAGATTGCAGGCTCCTAGGCCTTCTGCTGCCCCCTCCAAAGACCAAAAGCAGACAAGCGTATCCAGACTTTCCCAATTCCATTCAATCCAAGATGCCTTTATCAGCATCTCCATTGTGCTCGGGCCATGCTCAATGCTGGCCTCAAAGGGCTCCGGCGTAACCAGGACGGGACTCTTGGATAATTGTGCCCTGGACCCATTGGGAGGTGACCCTGCCAGAATAGCCATTCTTAAAATGATGTTTTCAAATGAAAAACAAATGGAGGATTATCAAGGGGAAGGGGAGGGAAATCAGCATTTAGTAAGCACCTACTATGTGCTAGGCTCTATGCTAAGCACTTTGCAAACATCTCGTTTGGTGAAGGAATTTGGTTCTATTGAACTAGTGACCAAAAACTGTTAAAGCAAGTTTATGGACTCCATGGAATCTGTGTGCAGACCTTCCCCCTCCCCAGGTCAAGACCTACTTTCCTAGAAGAATCTGATGTGGCACAAAACCCCCAAGTACTTTAAGAGGAGAACCCCAACACTGAGTGGACTTTCCCCCAAATCTCAGTAACCTCAGTCCTCATTCTCCCCTTTGTCACCTTCTTTTTGAGACAGTTAACTTGAGCTCCTGCACACACACGTGTACATACATACATGTATGTATGTACACATGCTTCCACACCTTGCATATCATGCACACGCAGTGTGCTCAATGTATGTGTGCATGTGCATACTTATCTGCAAATATACACATGTGCTTACACACCATGCACACAGTATACATGTACAGTGGGTGCAAACATACCTGCAAATATACACGTGTGCTTACACACTATGCACACAATACACCTGTACAGGGTGTGCAAACACACTTACCTGTAAATATACACGTGTGCTTACAAACCACGAACACAACACACATGCACAGGGTGTGCAAACACACTTACCTGCAAATATACACGTGTGCTTACACACCATCAATACAACACACATGCATGATGTGTGCAAACACACTTACCTGCAAATATACACGTGTGCTTATACATCATGCACACAGTATACACGCACAGGGTGTGCACACACACCTGCAAATATACACATGTGATTACACACCATGCACACAATACACATGCATGGTGGGTGCAAAACCACTAACCTGCAAATATACACATGTGCTTACACACCATGCACACAATACACATGCACGGTGGGTGCAAACACACTTACATGCAAATATACACATGTGCTTACACGCCACGTACACAATAAATGACATTCACTGGCAAATATACATATGTGCTTACACAGCATGTGCAATATATATTTGCACAACTCTATTTGCCTGCATACGTACACATGCATATACATTCCCACATGTGTACGTTGCTGCACATTACCTTTATTATGAGTCAAAGAATCCTTTCAAGATAAACATTCTTTTTTTGCAAATAAGAAATATCCCAGTCACTGGGATGCGCTGCTACCATTGACCCATCCATAAGGCTTTGGACATAGTACTCTAACCCCCAATGGGAATCTCCATTTTCTCCTCCATAATGTTTAAAGGGTTTGGACTAAATGACTTCTAATGATACTTCCTACTTAACTATTCTCTGTGCATGAAAAGGATGTTGGGTGAGTTGGAGTCGGCTGTTCCCAGCTTGGGAGAGCTGATTGTTGAATTTTCCATGTGAACATTTAAATCAGAAGTGGGAAAATGCTACAAGTCAGGGCTTGACGGTGTTTTGTTAGTTTTCTAGGCTTGAGAAAGTGATGGAGAAAAGGTTAAGATGTCCATGAAAAAGGGTTAAAAGTACTTCATGTGGACATTTCTTCCTCTGAGAGGGCCCGTTATTCAATGTGTACCAGCACACTTCTGACTACAAAGAGGAACCTCCTCCAGCATTTGAGATCCCTTTTTCAAACCAGCTTCCTTATTTAGGTCCTAATCTTCCTGTCTCTAGGCCCAGCCTTCCCATAGGTCCTATCCGGCCCATAGCATACACTGACCCTTGGCCCTCTCTTACATGTAATGGGTCTTATGTGATAGGAATCAATTGATCTGCTTTCTAGTGAAACTGCAGCTCCTGGAGCCTCTGCATTCATTGGCTTTCCCCAAAGTCAAGAAGCTTCATCTCTTTTTATCTTCTCTTGTCCCACTTCCTCAACAGAGATTTGGCTGTTCTGGCCAAGAAGGACGTAGGTTTTGGAGAGATCATTCCCTGAACTCCCAGGTCACCTTCCTGATAACAGTCAGTATTTGTATATTTGTAAAAGACTTCTATATCAAAGGTATGAGAGGACATGGACAAAGGTCACACAGGATGAGCGGCAGTCGACATCAGTGGACAAAGTGACCACATGAATGAGCTCGCTGAATCCACTTCAGTACTCGAATAGCCGATTTCTAACATTTATGTTGGACACTGAATCATTGGATTTTAGAGCACCAAGGACACTGAGAGCTCCCCCTGCTCTCCAGGCTCTCCTTCCCTGCCCCTGTCCCTCAGGAAATTCTCCTTGGGTGAGTTTCCCCCAGAACATATTTATCACCCAATCAGGGTCTTGGTACCTGTTGTCTACTGACCCCTGGGACACTCTTTCTGCTTCATCGATGAGGTCAGTGTTTGTTTCCTCAATTCCTGCCTTTGTACCAAGGAACTTCATCATATTGGTATGCCCTCAAACATCCTAACCTCTCAGTTCTTCAAGTTGCTAATTTCTAATGAGCTCCTCCTCCACCTCATCTCTCTCTCTCTCTCTCTCTCTCTCTCTCTCTCTCTCTCTCTCTCTCTCTCTCTCTCTCTCTCTCTCCCCACCCCACACAAACAGATGGTCTTACCCTTGATCTTGCCATTTTCCAAAAATGTACAACTTACATGTTCATGAACTCTGAAATCCCTTATATAATCAAACATCTATTGTTGTTCTCCCTCTCCCTCTGCCTTCCAAACTCCAACCCTGATTTTTGTCTAATTTTGGCCCCTCAGTTCTTTCCCAGGTCAACACCCCTACACTAGGCTCATTCTCCTTCCCCATCTTGACCCCTTGGGGAACCCTTCCAACACTCTACTCTCCACTTTTTTAAAGTCTCTTCTCACTTCTCTGATCTCCAATCTAGCCTTGCCAAGTCTCAATCTTAGATCACTCTTACTCCCTGTGCCTTCATTCCTACTCAAGTGCTGCAGAATGAAGGTGAAAACAATCATACAACTTTAACCGGGCCCTCGCTGCTGCTAGGCAATCGTACCTAGAATGCCTTCTTAACTCCTTCAGCCTTGGACCACTCCTCATCACTTAAATAAAACCGTCCTCTCCACAATTACAAGCGATCTCTTGGTTGCCCTACCCACTGATCTTTTCTTAGTCCTCATTCTCTGTAATGATCGCGTATTTAAAATCAGCCGGAGTCAGGAACTCAGGTGAAGGGAAAAATCTTCAGTCTTTATTGAAGGGAAGAGGTGAAAAAAAATTGTGATACATGTGCTTGGGACCTCAGTGCATCAACTCAAGCCTCAGCCCATTGCAATTCTCCTCAAGCCCTCTGCAACCATTGACAGTGCTGGTCACTCTCCCAAAACTGATACTCTCTTCTCTCTAGAACCACAAGCATTCTCCTGGCTCTCCTCCTCCATCTCTGACCTCTCCTCTGTCTCCTTTGCTGGATCCTCTTCCAGATCATGCCCTCTAACTCTAGGTCTCTGTCCTAGACCCTCTGCTCTTCTTCCTCTATTCTACTTCACTTGGGGATTCCGTAGATTTAAAGGCCATTTTTATACTGATGATTCTCAAATCTAGTTATCTAGCTTTGACCTGTCTATCGACTTCCCAACTACTTATGGAGCATATCCAGCTGGACATCTTATAGACATCTTAAAACTGAATTCCATACCTTTCCCCTTCTCCTAACTTCCCTCTTCCAGTTGAGAGTACCACCAGCCTCTCCATAACATTGGTTTGCAAACCAAGTGCCTTCCTTGACTGTTCACCCTCTCAGCCCCCATGTCTAATCTGTTTTCAGGGTCTGTCAATTCTACTTTTGTAACATCCCCTGTATACATCCTCTTCTCTTTTCTAACACCTTCACAGAACCTCATCAACTCATGTCTGGACTTTTATAAGTACCTCTTAATTGTCCTTCTTGTCTCCAGTCTCTCCCCAATTCTGTCTATCCTCTATTCAGTTGTCAAAGGCACCGATCTGACCATGTCATCCCCTAACTCAATAAAGTCCAATGACTCACAATCTTCTGTCTGACGTTCAAAGTCCTTCATACTACCTTTCCAGTCTCCTTACACCTCATCTCCTCACATACTGAGACCAATGCCACTGGCCTCCTGGCTGTCCCTCAAACACCACACTCCATCTCTAGACTCTGGGCATTTTCCTGGATTGTCCCCCATAACTGGAATCTTTTCCTTCCTCATCTCTATCAATTGACTTCTGCTAAAATTCCCCTCTTCTCTGACAGGCCTCTCTGGCACACCTTAATCTTAATGCCTTCCCTCTGTGGATTGTCTCTAAGTTATCTTGTCTTAATCATATTTGTAACTAGTCATTGGCACATAGTCTCCTCAATTAGACTGAGATATTTACAAGCAGGAATTGTCTTTTTCCTTTTTTTTGGTATCCTCAGCCTTTAGCATGACACTGGGTATACAGTAGAAGCTTAATCAGTGTTGACTGACTTAGAGGACATCTAGACAAGATTTTCCCCTCATTTTTAAAAATATAGTTTATCAATGTGTTTTGCCTTTATGTCGCGGCCATAAGAAAGGGTTCGCTATGAATTTCCATTTAGAGGGAAGAAACCCTCTCCCATTCATATCGAACCCGAATCCTTTCTTGTATTAAAAAAGATGAGAAAAATATCCAAATGTAGTGGCTGCCTCTGCCAATATATACCACATTCTGCCCTAGTAGTACCTTGGTCGTCCACTGTGGAGAAGGAGAAATGCTTCATTATTTGGCCTCCAAGACCATTATTAACTGTCCAGTTACTCAGAGGTTTGCTTTCTTTGAGTAAGTTTTCATATTAAAGAATAAGAAACTAGGTTTGGGGAGAGAAATGACCTGCTAAAAGTCATTCAGTCAAGTTAGTGGCAGAGATGAAATTCAAATCTATCTCTTTTGAATCCCAGTCTAAGGTTCTTTCCACTGTGCAGCACTGCCTCTGGGGTGAATGGCATCCATCCCCTATCTGGTTCTATTTCCCTCTGCCCCCTCCACTCCCTTCTCCTGAGTCTATCAGCCTGTGTCACTCAGATCCTTTGTAATTAGTTCTTTTAAACACACTTTATCTTTTTTTTTTTACATTCATTGTTTTAAATTTTGAGTTCTAAATCCTCTCCCTCCCTCCAGCTCCACCCACAGGAATTATTGAGAAGACAAGCACTATGATACCTATTATGTATGTGAAGTCATGCAAAACATATTTCCTTGTTATTCATATTGGGAAAAAGGCAAAAAAAATGAAGTGAAAATCTGCATTCAGAGTTCATCAGTTCTCTCTCTGGAGGTGGGCAGCTTTTTCTTTTTTTTGGTCATGGATCCTTTGGAATTGTCTTGGATCATTGTCATGATCAGAGTAGTCAAATCGTTCCCAGTTGATCGTCATACAGCGTTGATGTTGCTCTGTTCAGTATTCTGTGGGTTCTGCCCACGTTACTTTGCATCCATTCATATAAGTCTTCCTAGATTTCTCTGAAATCATCCCTTTTTAAAAATTTCTTACAGCATAATATCCTATTCCAATCATATAGCACAACGTGTTTGTCCATTCCCTGATAAGCAAACCCTTGATTTCCAATTTTTTTTACAATTATTAAAAGAGCTGCCATAAATGTTTTTGTACATAATTGCCTTTTTCTTTAGCTTCTTTGGTATACAGACCTAGTAGGGGTATTGCTAGATTAAAGAGTAGATATGGTTTTATAGCCCTTTGGGCACCCTTCCAAATTGCTCTCCAGAACGGTCGGACCATTTCCCAACCTAACCAGCGGCGCTTTCGTGTCCCAATCTTTCCACACCCCTTCCAGCATATATAATTTTCCTTTTTTTGTCATGTGAACCAATCTGATAGGAGTGAGGTGGTAACCTCAGAGTTGTTTTGACTTGAATTGCTGCAGTTATTTGTGATTTAGAGCATTTTTTCATGTATTTATTACTAGTTTAGATTTTTTCTTCGGAAAATTACTCATTGATATCCTTTGACCATTTGTAAATTGTGGAATGACTCTTATTTTTGTAACTGGTTAGTTCCTTATATATTTGAGAAGTGAGTCTTTTATTTTATTTATTTATTTTTAATAACTTTTTATTGACAGGAAATGAGTCTTTTATGAGGAAAAACTTGCTATAAATTCCCCACTGTTTTTTGCTTTCTTTCTAATTTTGGCTGCATTGCTTTTGTTGTGTAAAAATTTTCTAATTTCATGTCATCAAAATCATCCATTTTACTTCTTGTGATATTCTCTCTCTTTTTGGTCATAAACTCTTCCTTTAACCATAAGATCTGATAGGTACAATTTCCCAGAGCCCCTTAACATACTTCTGTGGTTTCCCAATGTCATTAGGGTAGCGTGTATGTGTGTGTGCACATAGCTGTGTAGGTCCCGCAGTTTCATGGTTTTATGAGTCTGTGTGTGTATCTATGTATTGTACACATGTGCACACACACACACAGGGGTCGGTCCTTGGCATGGGAAATTCCCTCTCTCCCATGTGGGCTGGCTCCTTGTCCACACCTCCCAGCTGTAGAGAAGAACCGGGACCTAGAGATAGGTAGGGTTAGGGTTAGACCTAAGCCCAATGGCTCATCGCCAGCATGAGGTCTTCCAGCTCTCCCTGGGCCGTTCCTCACACATGGACACATGTAGGGACACACGTATGTCTAACAGATATCAGGTAACATTGGGGTGAAATAAGATCCATAAAGGGTCTGCAGATGAGTCCTAAAGTTAGTCAGGGACTCCAAGAGATAGTAGCGTGCTCCTGGTCTCTGTGTGTGTTGTAGGAGGGGGGGGCACAGACAGGGCAAAGGCTGTGAGGAAGGGTCAGAAGACCAGCTTGGCTGAACTGTGAGTGGATAGATGCATCAACCAGAGACAAGCACTAATTCAGCACCTGCTGCTTGCTGGCCTCTGTGGAAGTGGCTAGGGATGCCAAGGCAATGGCTGCAGCCTCCCTCCCTGCAAAGGGCTTTTATTTCAACCCTGGAGGGAGACAACATGCCAGGGCCCGTGGAATAAACTCTAAGGAAAATAAAGATGGAGCCAGACGAATTATTCTAGGGCATTTGGCATTCTGAGGGGGCAAGAAAGAATCTGTGGAGAAGGGCTACCAGGAGTCTCGGAAGAGGCAGAGAGGAGGGCGAGGAGGAGAAAGGGAGGCTCCTCCGGGAAGGGCAGAGAGAAGACCTTTTGGAGACCGGAAACTGAGGATAGGACCGGAGGACTTGGTTCGGGATCTTAGACTAGGAAGTCCTGGCGTGACCAAGACAGGGAATGCCGCGTGCTTAGAAAAGGAGACTTTGGCGGCAGGGCAGGAGGCCGAAGAACAAGAGGCAAGAAGGCGAACTAAGATGGGAGCCCGGAGAGGCTGTGCAGGGCAAACTGAGGGATGCCGGGACCAGTGAGGGAAACTGGGGAGTCCAGGAGGACAAGGTTACGGACCTCCACAGAAACAGGGAGGCTTGGAAAAGGTGCGTTTGGAGGATGAGGCCATGAAATGCGGCCTCTGAGATGGCTCCGGGACACCCAGTTTGAACCATCCAGCAGGCAGCTGCCCGTGCCATTGAGCCCCAGAGATAGAGCGGGGATCTGGAAGGCAGCGGGGAGGAGGTGACCAAGAGAGGGGCGCGGGTGCAGGGCAGACCTGTGCCGCCCAGGGGGGATGGTGGGCCGGCCAAGAAGGCTGGGAGAGAGGCTTGGCTGGGAAAGGAGAGAACCAGGTGCGGGGGGATCCCAGAGGGGAGCTGGGCTGGGGACGGGCAGTGAGAGCAGGCCATGTGACCCGGCAGTTAGCCTCATTGATAACTTAGGAAAGAACCGATCAAGCGAAGCAAAGATGACAAACCGGACTGACGGAGGGAGAAAAGAGCACGGGCTTGGCTGGGGCGGGAGGAGAGGGACAGGAGGCTAAGGTGGGCGGTGGGGGCTCTGGGCGGGCCAGAGGTGGAAGAGAGCACGGGTTTGACTTGCTTGGGGTCACCTCGCAAGTGTTTGTGGTAGGATTGGGACTCAGGTCTTCCTGCTCCCAGGCGGGGGGGCTCCTTCAACCTCCCCATCCCCCAGCCCTTCTTCCGGAGACCGTCAAGGCGTAGGTCTCTAACGCGAGCACGGACCTCGCTGTGGCCTGCAGTAATCACCGCCTCAGGGCCCCACATTCAGGGAGGAGACCCCGGCCCGGACTCGGAAGAGATGAGGGTCCCCCACCCGGCTATGATCCTCCCCTCCCCCCTCCTTGTCCCAAGTCCGGAAGCGGCGCGGGGGCTGGGGGCTCCCCGGGGGGAGGGGGGGAGATCGCGCCTCCCGGCCCCTCCCCCAATCTCCCGCAGGGTCTCTGGCCTCTCCGGCCCCACCCCCTCCTCTCCCCTTCCACTTCTTTCCCGCTTTTTTGCTGCCGCCTCGAGCTCGCACCTAGCGCTTCCTTCTACACACGCTTCCTGAAGAACCCTTAGCCCTCCTGAGTCTGAGCGAGGCGCCAGATGGCGCGGGCCGAGTTGTGCGCGCGACCCTTACTGCCCCCCAAATCACCCGGCAGCTGGTGGCGTCACCAGCCGGGGGCGCAGTCTGATTGGTTGGAAGCCTCGAGTCGGGAAACGATTCTTTGATTACTACTTCCCCAGCTTCGCCCCTCCTCCTGTCCCTCCTCTCGTTCCCCCTCCCCTATTCAATCTCTCTCTCTCAGCCCCTCCCCCTCATCCTCTTCCCCCTTTCAGCCCTTCCCCCTCAGTCTGTCCCCCCTCTCAGTCCCTCCCCCCCAGCCTCTCCTCCATCCGTCTGTCCCTTTTCAGTTCCTCTGTCTATCACACTGTTACAGCCCTTTAGCTGGGAAGGGTCCTCAGAAGGAGGCCAGTGTCTCCCAGGCCAGAACAAGAGCTCCGCCCTCCCCACCCCGCCCCCAGCTTCTGGTCCTCAGCCACTTCCCAAGCACCCTCTGCATTTGGGGCTTTCCCCGAGCCTCCATTGTCCCCTCGGGGCTCTGCCCGTTCCTGGCTCTTGGCGCCGGGCGAACCAGGTCTTCCCAGCCTTCTGCATCACAGCTTCCCCCCCTCTGAAGACATCCACCTTGTCCACCCAGAACCTTTTCTTCCCCAAGCTAAGCCGGCCCGCTTCCCCTAGGCGGTCACCACAAATCGGGACTCCCGCTCGCCCTTGGATGGACGTCCCCCTTTGTGAAACTGGGGTAGCCGTAACCAACACGACACTCCAGCTGAGATTTACCAGGACAGGTGTCATGGAGGCATAGAGCTCTGGATTGGGGCCAGAAAGACGTGACCTCGAATTTGGTCACAGATTATTTACTAGTGACCCCTGCCTCAGTTCCCTCATCTGTTCAATGGGGAACCTACTCCCCACAGTTGGAATGAGGATAAAATGGGAGAGGTTTAAAGTGCTTTGTAAATTTTAAAATGTCCTATGAATGTTAGCGTTCAAAAGATCCAACGAGACACTTGCTTCCTTATCCCTGAAAGTGATATTTTTCTTTCCTTTTCCTCATTTAAAATTTATTTTTTTTAACATCCTTAAATTATGAGCTCCAAATTCTTTCTCCCTCTTTACCGTTCCTTACTCCCCCCATGGAGAAGGCAAGCAATATATCAATCATACATTTGAGAACATTTTCATATTAGTCGCATTTTTAAAAGCAAGATTTAAATAAGAGAGAGAAGTCTCCTTCAATCTGCAGTCAGAGTTCAACAGCTCTGTCTCTGAAGGGCAACAGTAACCTTTCATCATGAGTCCTTCGGAATCGTCTCGGATCATTGTATTGATCCGAGTAGCCCAGTCTCTCACAGTTGATCACCCTTCCCACACTGCTCTAACTCTGCACCTCCCAGGTCTCACTTCATTTCATACAGATCTTCATGTTTTTCTGAAACCAGACTCTTGTGCAAAGCACTCTGTCCCAATCCTCAACTAGCTTGGCCATTCTCCAATCGATGAGCATCTTCTCCATTTCCAATTCTCTGCTGCCCCGATAAAAGAGCTACTATAAATACATATAGGTCCTTTCCCTTTGGTCTCTTTGGGATACAGATTCAGTTGTGATATTGCTGGATGAAACCGTTCGCTCAGTTTGATGGCCCTTTGGGCAGAGTTCCAAATTGTTCTCTAGAATGATCGGGCGGTTCACAACCCCACCAACAGTTCATTAGCATCCCCATTTCCCCAGTCCCCTCCAACATGTCATTCCTGACGGGTGTGAGGTGGTACTTCAAAGTTTTGAAAATTTCTCTTCTTACGTTTCTCTAATCACTAGTGATTCAGAGCATTCATGTGACTCGAGCAAGCTTTGATTTTTCTCTCTGACAAAGGCCTGTTTGTATCCTTTGACCACTTATCACTTGGGGAATGGATCCAAGTCTTAATTCAACTCAATAACATTCGTTTTCTTGACTGCTCTATGATACGATTCCACTCCAAATGTTCAAAGGGACTATCTGTGCCTGATCTGCGATAGAACTTGCTAAGCTTGTATCGATTTCATCAGCCAGTCAGATACATTATATTTGACACTTGTATATTGATATAATTTAGAATACAAAATGGTTTAAAAACAACACAGGACTGGGCCCAAATAGGCACTGGGAGCCAGTTCCTCTAGGCCAGGTGACCAGAATTTGTCAAGGACAGTTAGGTTCTTTCTCAGTCTTTCCTACTCTTATTGTATGGCAGCTCCCCACTAGGCAATTGTGTTGCGTCCTTTCCAATCCAAAGGTCACTCTCCTTGGCAGAGAAAACAGAAATGAAATAAGAATTAGACAGCCCTACCTTCTTTCTGTTGTTACAACTGTACCATTTACCTTGAACGTAGTCTTCATGCCCTTTCTCCCAATATAACTGGAAACAAGGTATCTTTTGTTGTATGCATCAGTCTCAGAGCATTCTGGGCTTTACCATTTCCAGTGTGATTTTTATAGGACCTAGTTTGCCTTTATATTCATCCTCAAATAGATACTCTTACTTCCTCTTGTTCATGTGTCCTTTTAAAGATAAATTAGTCATGAATTTCCTATTCTACCATGTCAGTCTCTTCAGACAATTCCTATTTTTTCTCTTCATTCAAATAGTTTCTCATTTCATTAGGATTTCATTTTAGAGTTACTTCCTATCCTTCCTGGACCGACTTCCCCTGTAGAATTTTAGTCAATAGGTTCTTACTTCTCTTTGTTCTGTATTTTTTTTTAAACTCTGCTCTTCCATATATATAGGGTATATAACAAATGAGACCTGACTTTCTTCTCTATCTTTAGTTAAAAACCCTCTAGGTCAGGGTGTTAAACTCAAATAACAGAAAGGGGCCACTAAACCCTACCTGAGGATCCCAGTGGACTGACTGCATGCCGACTTAGAAAGACCCAGATTAATTATCTGTTCTCGTCTATTTTAAATTCATGTTATTAAATAACTCAACATTTTAATCTGGTTGGGCGATACTGGGGAGTATTGTGTTCCCAAGTTGTCTGATACTTCTGCTCAAAAGTGCCTAGCATTTCTACCTCAGCAACCAATTTCTTGATATTTAGAGAGAATCAAACCTAGAAAAGAGCTCACCTTGTTGGTTTTACGCATTTTGATGAAGGAAATTATTCATAAAACAAGTGAAGAAATGATTTGTTCATTGTGTTTTGGGCTGGCATATATTTAACTGATGCCTGGATAAATGAACTTTCACAAGCATATGGGACCTCTGTGCCAGGTTAGTGATCCGTTTCTCAAGCTCACCTATTTTTTTCTTTCTATTCAGTGTACTAAAAAATTACTGTCTCCATCTATTGCTTTATACCCCAATGTTCTCTGTCACACTTGCCCTCCTGAATTTCCTCAATAGTTTATTTTATTCATATATAATGCTATCCCTCCCCACATCCTTTTAACTGTCCCGTTTCTTTTAAATGAAGACAGAGGTATATTCCAATCATGTATCTCTTCCCACCAAGACTCAGTGATACTTAGGTCATATATGTCTCCTTGTATTAAAATCTTCAATTCATCTTGTTTGATGCCTAACTTTGGGTATTTGTGTGTAGATATTTGAGGTAATGAGTTTTACTACTAGCTTCTTTCTTGTACTGTATCTCCTGTGAATTTCTGGGTGTCTCAACTGCTATTCCCCTTCCTCCTTCCTTGTAGCTACTCTCTACAGTATCAAATTTGTTTGCTATCCATAGGGAGTTTTCTCCTTTTCCCATTCTTTTAAAATTTCAAGCCCTTTTGGTAAGATTTGTAAGATAGCAAGCAAATATGTCATTACCAATTTTTGTCATGTGAACTACCATTCCTGACTTGGAATCTGTTATTTAAAATATATTTTTTATTTTCCCCAATTACACATAAAAACAACTTTTAATATTTTTAAGTTTTTAATTCCAGATTTTCTCTCTCCCTTCCCTCTTTCCATCTTGTGAAAATAAGTTATGTGATATAGAATATATACGTATATATATGCAGTCATGCAAAACATATTTCCATATTAGTTGTGTTGCAAAAGACCCAAATTTTTTTTAAAAGATGTGCACTGATTCACATTCAGATTCCATCAGTTCTTTCTCTGGAGGTGGACAACATTTTTCAGTGGAAGTCTTTCAGAACTGTATTAGATCATCGTATTGCTGAGAATAGTGAAGCCGTTTCCAGTGGATTGTTGTACAATATTGTTACAGTCTGCATTGTTTTCCTGGTTCTGCTCACTTCACTTTGCATCAGTTTATGTAAATCATCCCAGGTTTTTCTGAAACCATCCTATTTATCTTTTCTTATAGCACAATAATACTCCACCACAGCCATGGTCCAAAAATCTAAATCCTATTTTAGATGTGGTCATCTTAAGCAATTGTCCATGAGGTTGCCTGCTCCTTTCATTTATTCTGCCCTTCTTCAGCTTGTGCCCCTTCAGTCTGTCTTCCCACCAGTTCCTCTGTTTGTTCCCCTCAGTCTTTCCATCTGTTCCTATCTGGTTTTAAAATCTCTTCTCCACTTCTTCTTTCTTTCCCCTTGCTTCTTCTGGAAAGGCAGGCAGGGAGGGAGAGACAGACAAACACATACATACACATACACAGAGGGAGAAAATGTTGTTTGCCTTGAGTCTTTCTTACCTCCCCTTCCCTCCCCTTCTCCCTCCCTCTCTAGTCTCAATCTGTCTTCCTCCATTGGTGTCTTTCTTTTCATCCCATCCTCCTTCCACTTTAAACTCTGGAATAATTAGCCAATTATCCTCCCCTTCAATCTGTCTGTTCCTCATCCCAGTCTGTCTTGCCATTTGATCTGTCTGTCTCTCCTCAATCTTACCCTTTGAGCTCTGTGCAGAGAGAGTACCCCTATCTTAAGACTAATTTGTCTATTCCTGTCTCAATTTACCTCTCTTCAATCCCCCTTTCTCTCTTCCTCGGGAGCTCTGTCCCAACTATAAATTCTTCTCAATTTGTCTGGCTCGATTTCACTTGTGCTCTTCTCAATCTTTCTGCCCCTTTTACTCTCATGGGTCTGCCCTCTGATCTCCGCTCTCTCCATCTGTGCCCTGCCTTTTTTCATGTATCCGTCCCTAGCTCCCTCTACTCCGAATTGTGTCCAAATTGTCCCCATCCTCATTCCCTTTTCCACAAGGACCCCCTAATTTCACCAGTGTACCTCACCGCCATAATCTCATCTCCATTGTCTCTCTCAGGCTCTGACGTCAGCCCTCCCTTCCCTGGGCGTCCCCTGGCAGCGGGGGTAGGGGTCCCACCTGGCCCCACCTGCCCCCCCCACCAGTCCCCAAGTCCTCCCTGATTTTTGCCTCAGGGAACGGTAAGTCTGTACTCCCTGTTCTCCCCAACTTCTCAGGTCTACTTTGGGGACACTTCCTGCCTACTTTTCCCCCTAATGTCTTTTTTCTTTCTGTCCTTTCAATATTCTTTGGGGAGGTTTCATTGCTCCAAAAGAGTCTTTTCCTTTCTCATTTTACTACCCTTCCAACGTCCCTTTGAAGGGGCCCAGACCTCCGCTGTTACGTTCTTATTCTTATTCTTATAGAATAATTATTAGAATGAAAGGGGCTTTAAAGACCATCAAGTCTGAGCCTTTCCGTTTCACAGATGAGAAACTGAGCCCCTGACAAGAGAAGATTCAGGGCCACCATCAGGACTCCCAAACAAGGTAGGCCAGGAATCAAGTCCAGGAAGAGTCAGAAGAGAAAGAACTCTTAGAGACTAGCTACAATTTTTGTCATTTAAACAGGGAATGAAAGGCTCCTATTTGACAGAACTAGCAACAATAGGTACGGGGGGGGGCAGGTTTCATCTCATCGATTTTTATTAAATGTCCCACGTTTAAGGTTCCACGTTAAACTGGGGATGCTGTTACTTTATATGAGGCACCTCCCTACCTGCAGGCCTTTGCCCAAGATGTGCTCTGTGCCTGGAATGCTCTCCCTCTTTCCCTTGGCCTCCCTTCCAGAGTCAGCTCAAGCACCACCTCCTTCAGGAAGTCTCTCTTGCTTCCCTCCATCGTCGGTGTCTCACCTCTCTGAAATCACCCTGTACTCATTCTATTGTTCTTTCTCGATGATCATAGTGTTCTCCTCCTCCCCCCCACCCCCAGCGGAAAGTTGAGTTCCTTGGATGAATGAAACATTAAGCACCGACGGAGGGAACAAATGGAAAATGTGAGATGGTCCTTGCTTCTCAAGCTCACATTTTAATAGAAGCCAGCCTTGAGAGCAGGAACCCTGTCATCATCTCTGTAGGCAGCCAGCGTTTAGTTGCCACGACTTCGCAGAACCACGGATCTCAGAGGCATTTAAGCCAACCCTCACCCCGCAGGGTCCCCTCTCCAGAAAAAGTCCCTCAGCCACAGCTTGGAGTCCTTCAAGGAGGGGCAGCGTGTTTCACCCTGGCCAGCTCCCGTTGTTCCAAAGTCTTCCTGACACTCGGCCTGGATGGACCTCTTTGTGGCTTCCCCCGTCAGGGGGTCTAACTCTTCCTTCCCTGTCAGATAGTGAGAGAAAAGCTATCCCATCTCCAGGCCCTCTCCCCTCCAGCTCCGGTCGTCACACGCTCTTAACATCACACTCACTGAATGCTGAATGAAGACAGAGGGAAAATGGCCTAGTCCCTGATCTCAGGGAGCTTCATTCTCCCAGGGGAGCAATGGTCTAATCAGGGGAGCAAACCTGCACACATGTACACCCGCATTCACGTCCAAATGGTAGATAAATGTATCCATGGCTAGATACACATACAGATGTATACGGATCGAGGCACACGTATACAAAGGTATCTCTAGATACGTGCGCAAACAGCCGTATTACAAGGTAGAGCCAGACACCAAGAGGGGAGCAGAGGGTCCCTTTGCCATATTCCAAGGAGGAAGTTAGTCAGCTCTGAAGGAGAATCAGGGGAAGCTTCCTGCAAGCAGGCGATCAGAGTGGAACCTTGAAAAAAGAGCGAAGGCTCATGGGGATGAAGTGGGGAAGCCCCAGGAGGAGCTGAGGACCCGGTTGCCATCTTGCCTCAGACGCTTGCCATTTAGGCAAAGGCCCCTGGCTCCCTGGGCCTGGGTTTCCTCCTCTCTAAATGTTCTGGGGGGCCTCTGAGGATCCAGTTCGAGGTGTGTGATTCTCTGGAGAGGGCATTGCAGAGGCTGCTGGATGGCGCGGAAGCCGGAGTAGGCAGAATGAGCTCTGCAAACCGGTGATCCCGACCGTGGGACCAGCCAAGGGCAGTGGGAGCCAGAGCAGGGTGGGCCTTTGTGTTTTTTATTTACCAAGGCAACAGTGATTTGATAGAGCCTTGTCAGTGGGGGAGGGAGACTCACGATCAAAAGAACAACACAGCTTTCTAGAAGTGTGATCCAGTGCCCTGGAAGATAGTGAGATCACAGTCATTGAAGTTCGAATGATCGCAGGCAGGACAATCCCGGTTGGGAGCTGGTAACGGGCACCCCTTTCAGGATCAAGTTCAGGATGGGGAAGCCCCTCCCAACTGCGAGCCTCTGGGAGGAAGGGCCTCTGAGGTTCAGAGGACTTGATCAGTCCCGTGGACTCAGGAAAGTCCCAGATCCAAGGCAGCGGGCTCATAAATCCGACCCGGGAGAAAGGGCAGAGGCACATAGAGATCCCTGCCGAGGGGCTGGCGGAACCGAGGGCAGGACCGAATCCGGGTCGGGCCAGAGCGGGGCCCGCCAGGAGAAGGGCGAGATTCGGGCTCGACGCAGAGTGAGGGGCAGGATTGGAAAGACAGTGGGACCGGAGGCGGAGGCCCCGAGCTCCAGTCCTGCCGTCGACACTAGCGCGTGCCCCATGTAGGGAGCAGCCGGGGCGGCCTCCCGCTTGTGCCAGGGTGAGGGGGCGGGGACTCCGTGAGGCATGACGGGCTGTAAATGGGGGTCCTGCTGCCACGCAGAGCAGACGGCTCTCCCAGTAACCTCGGGGAACGGGCGGCGGGGGCTCCAGGGGGTCTTGTGGCCGGTGGGCCCGGCTGTTGGAGGGCAGAGACCGGCCTGGCTGACGGGAGGCCCAGGCGCACGTCCCTGTTGTCTTCCCTGTGCAGGAACGGCCCCCCTGCTGGGGGCAACTGAACATGGCAGGGTTTGCATAGGGAGCACTTGCCACAAGGGGAACTGAGGCAAGATGGCACCTTACTGTCTGGACTTAGGATGGCACAGAGCAGAGAGCGGATGGGAGGACTGGCACTGGAGGCCAGGCCTGAGCAGGTAGTAGCGGTGTGACCTTAGGGAACCCACTTGACATCTCTGAACCTCAGTTTTCCCCTTACACAATGCTTATGACAACACTTGCATTATTATGTGTCAGGCAGAGTTTGGGTGTAGTTCTGGTGAAAACAGGAAGAGAAAGGGCCCCATAAGCCATCAGCGATGGAGCCACTGAGACCCCAGGGTACTTGACTCGAGTGCTCGTGGCAGGCTCTTCCCAGCAACCAAAGGGCCCCATGGCTTCTCGGCAAAAGTTCTGGGGTTACCGCCCTCTCCCTTTTGGTTGGCTCTTTTCCTCGTTCTCAAAGAGTCGAGCTCTGGGTGTCTGACGTGAGCTCTGCCAGAGGCCAGACACAGAGTCCCTCTTGAAGGCCTTGAAGGTCCCGGCCAGCCCAGCCTCTAGGAGGCTGTCGGATCCCCAGTGGCTGCCGTGCCATTATAATGAAGAAAATACCTGATCCCGTTTGGCTTTGGGGAGGAACGGAGCTGAAGGATGTAACTAGACTCGTGCCGGCAACATAATCCAACCTTTTCATTTTATTCAGGTAGGGAAAGTGAGCCCCAGAGAGTGAGCTCAATGGATGACCCCGAGCCGGCAGAAGCCGCCAACATACTGAATGCCAGTCATGACCCAACAGATCTCCCCGGCCCGAGGCTGAACCTGCCAGATGGGGTCCAATGCAAATCTTGACGCTTTGGTTCAAAGCAATTTACTTCACAAGCATGAGACAGAGAAAGGCCGGTTAGACGGGAGTTTGAAAGACCTCTGGGGAGCCTGGAGGGCCACAAGTGTGATAGTAGTTAAAGAAATAAGATGGCTGTCAAGAAAGCTACTGCCGCTAACGCCAAGGCCCAGTTTCTAGGACTGGGAGACAATCACTCTGCTCTCTGCTCTCTGCCCTGGTCAGATTCCATCCGGGATGTTTTGTTTTGTTCCGGGCGCTACATTTTAGGAAGAAAACTGATAATGGAGAGTGTCTAAAAAGGCAGCCTGGATGACTGAGGGTCTCAAGCCCACCCCTTATGAGGGTCAACAGAAGGATAGGAAGAAATTTTGCATGAAGACTCAGGGGGAGCACAAGAAGTGTTTTCAAATACTTAAAAGGCCATGATGTAAAAGGAGACTAGACTTGTTCCACTTGGCCCTCGAGGGCAGAGCTAGGAGAATGGGGGAGGATGCAAAGGCGCAAGTTAGAGCAGGGTGGTAAAAACTTTGGAACTCATCTCCCCAAGTAGAGCCATCCCAAAGTAGAATGGATCACCTCGGGGAGTAGCTCCTTCCCCCTCACTGGAGGTTTACAAGTAGAGGCTGGAGAGGCAGAAGGTGAAGGACATCCTTTCAGAGAAGGTGTCGGACAGGTGTCCAAGAAGGTCTCTTTCAACTCTGAAATTGTGATGCTGGGACTTGCCCAAGCCATTGAAGTGGGGAGTGCTGGTGTAGGGATAGACAAATTGACGGGTGAAAAAAACTGGGGGTGAAGAGATTTGATAGGAAGTCATTGTGACACTCCAGGGGGTCCTCACATTGCTCAGCTCTTTTGTTTCCACTATTGCCACAATTTTTGAGAGATCTGATCTTGGTCATCAGGGAGAACATCGTGGTCTCCCTGTCGCCTCTGTTATTTTCTAATGACATAAAAGTTCACACTTTGCCCTCCATATTGCTTTATTGTTAATTACAGCCTGGTGAAATAGGGAGTGTGAGGAGTATGAAGGGAGGAACTATTTGCCAAAATCCACAGAATCCCAGAATTCTAAGGGACCCCAGAAGTCATCTAATTGAACTTGAAGCAGCCCTCTTATCACATCCTCAACAATGGTCCTCCAGCCTCTCCTGAAAACCTTCCACTAAGGAAGGACCCACTATTCCTGACGCATCCCTTCCATCTGGGAACAGCCCTCCTTGTTGGAAAGCTCTTTGTGATGTGAAGCCTAAATCATCCTCTCCCATGCTTACCTAAGTCCCTGGTCCTGCCCTCTTAGACTACAAGCCTTCTTCTACTGGCCAAACATTCCCCATTTCTCTCCTGCCCCATCATATATCTTCTCCAAACCCAGCATCCTCTTTCCTTCTAGTAATCCGATAGCCTGAACTTAAAGCCCTCCACCATTCCGAAATCCAATCCAGCACCAATGTCCATTCTAAACTGTAATGTCCAGAGCTGACCACTAGGTTTCCGAGAGGCTCTGATCAGGGGCTGGTATTTCTGGACTCTTCTAATCAGCCTCACGGTATCCCGGCTTTTTTCTGAGACTAGACCCTGTTTAAGGCGTCCGATATCTAGCCAGGTCTTCTTTTAAGACATCAAAAACAGAATTCTGAATGAAAATGAAGTCCTTTCCATTTCTTCTCATTAAAAGTTCCATTAACTCCCTATTAAAAGAAGTTCTCCCATGAAGAGAACTTCTAGGAGTCAGCCCTTCCTCCTAGCCTGTTAAGACCGTTTTAGATCTTCTTAGCCAAAATATTGGCTCACACTCACTCTTGTGTCATCTGAAGATCTGATAAGGATACTATTAAATCAAGTCTTTGGTGAAAATGTTAACCAGGCCAGGACCAAACTCAGATCCTTCGAGCACTTCACTCGAAACCTTGTTCCAAACTGACAGCGAACCTTAAATGATCGCTCTTGGAAGACAAACCACTTAGCCAAGTATGCATCTATTTAATCGCATTATCATGTAACCCACATCTCTCCATCTTTTCCACATGAAATCCATGAAACACTATCAAATGTTTTGCAAAACTAAGCAAATTCTATCCAGATATTCCTTCTAACCACCAGTTCCACAACCCTTTCCAAAAAAGGAAACCAGTGGGACGGGTTGGCCCTTTGGTTTCCCTTTTATTGATACCTTTTTGTCTTTACTGGACAATATGTGAGCAGGGCTTTTCTCCTTCCCCTGCCCCATCTGCAATCTGAACCTTTCCTTGGGACAAAGACAAAATTTGGTGAAGACATGTGAACTATTCTTTTTTTTTAATAATAACTTTTTATTGACAGAACCCATGCCTGGGTAATTTTTTACAACATTATCCCTTGCACTCGGTTCTGTTCCGATTTTTTCCCTCCCTCCCTCCACCCCCTCCCTAGATGGCAAGCAGTCCTATATATGTTAAATATGTTGCAGTATATCCTAGATATAGTATATGTGTGCAGAACCGAACAGTTCTCTTGTTGCACAGGAAGAATTGGATTCAGAAGGTAAAAATAACCTGGGAAGAAAAACAAAAATGCCAATAGTTTACATTCATTTCCCAGTGTTCGTTCTTTCTTTGGGTGTAGCTGCTTCTGTCCATCCTTGATCAATTGAAACTGAGTTAGATCTTCTCTTTGTCAAAGAGATCCACTTCCATCAGAATACATCCTCATACAGTA
Source organism: Antechinus flavipes (assembly GCF_016432865.1). Lineage (NCBI taxonomy): Eukaryota > Metazoa > Chordata > Mammalia > Dasyuromorphia > Dasyuridae > Antechinus > Antechinus flavipes. Next base: position 633,059,619 of record NC_067400.1, on the reverse strand, counting down.
TCGTTGTTGAGGTATATAATGATCTCCTGGTTCTGCTCATTTATATGAACTATTCTTGATAGAAATCTTAATTTCCAATTTTCCGATTCCAATTTCCAATGGGGAAGGTGTTACATGACTAACTGCTTGGCTCAGGGAAAGGGCACTGAATTTTTGATTCAGAGGACAGGGGCTCAAATCCTGCCCTTTATTACCAGTATGACCTTGGACAGATCCCTTTCCACTTTGGCCTCAGTTTCCTCATCTGTAAAATAAGGGAGTCAGACTTGCCTTCAGAGGTTCCTTCTAGCTCGGGATCTTTGATGCATGATGCTCCTTATTCCCAAGCGACCAATTTCCAGGGAAGACCTTAAAGCACTCATCTCTCCCCTTCCTCAAGGTGTCAAGAGTGGACTTTGGACTTTAGATGAGAGCTGGGGTTGAATCGAGATCTTGACCTTTACTAGCCATTTAACCCTGGGAAATTCACTTAGCTCCTCTGGGCCTCGGTTTCCTGATCTGTAAAATAATTTGAATCTCTCCACACTCTACCTCAAAGACCTGAAGAGAGTAGGTTGATTTACAAACCATTTGGGGTGAGGCGGAAAAGGCCGATGATCTCCTTGGTGTGTTGATCTCCCAATGAGGGAGCTCCTTTCACTCACACAGGTCAGGCCTGGCTCCTCTACTCAAGAGAGCTGTAAGCATGCTTGGAAGGGCTGAGTCCTCCCAACTAGTACACTTGCCAGAAGACTCAACCTTAAGCCCGAGGACTGGGGCAGTGTGGTCAAGGGCTGGCCAGTGACAGCCAGTGGCTTCTGGCTGCTCCCAGGACACTCCCTGAGACTAAATTGCAAAGTGGGTTCCCCGTGCCATTGAAACCCCAGGTCCTGTCCCAAACAAATACAATCATAGTAACTAGCATGGCGTATCGCTCAGGTTTGCTTCTCATTGGATCCTCCTCACGACCGTGAGGGGTAAATGCTTACTGGGGGGTCATTATCCCCACTGTCCTGAGTAGTAAGAAAGGTACAGAGAGTGGCCCCAGAGTCACTACAGAAACGTGGGCCTTGTGGTCCCCTCACCCGTGGCGGACTTCCTCACCCTCCCCTTCCCTCTTCCTCTCTAGGACCTTTCAGACATTTCACAGCCCAAGATGCTCTGGTGGCCAGTTGCCAACTCTTTGCATCTCTTTGCACACTGCCCACCCAGGGGGAAGAGGGTTCCGGGTGACAGATCTGGGACCCATGATCCTTCCCTGCAGCCTAGGAGGAAGGGAGGGAAAGTTGGGAGGGCGCCGGAGGGAGGGAATCCCGACTAACTTCCCTCCTTGTTGCCTGTTCTATCTCCCTGCCCTTGCCGCCTACCCAGTCCAGCTTTGATCCCCATCACCGATCCCAGCCTAGTTACGAACGGCCATCTTACCTGCCCCCCGGACCTGGTCTCATGCTTCGACAGAAGTCCATTGGTAAGTGCTGCATGGGGCTCCACTTTGGGTGGGGGGTTGGCCGTTACCTTACCGCGGCCAAGAGCCACGTCTTCTTCCCTCGTCCCCAGATTCGGGGGCTGGACTTGCGTGATCACGGAGCCTCCTTTCCCTGCTCTCCTTCTGTAAAATGGGGGTGCTCACTTGTTTGCCCCTCTCTCTCGGTGGGTTGTTAGGAGGAAATTTCAAATGGGGTAGAAAGGCGAGTTAGTCAAGTCCAGGACTGCCCCAAGATGGCGGCCACTTTCCCAAACACAAACCTCCTCCAGGGGTCCTGCCACCTCCATCCACCAAGTGCTTGGTAAGCGGCCCTTGGAGAGGCAGTGCTGCTTCTCGGCTAGGGCTGGACACTAGTGGGTCAGAGTCCGGGGCTTGGCAAGAGGGGCTGAATTTGAAGTCTGCCTCAAACCACCGCTGGATCCCAGATGGATCACTTGGCCTTCTGAAGCTGAAGGCCTCTTTCCTTCTCAATCTCCTCCTCTGTAAAATGGGGATAACAACAGGGATGGTGGCAGCCTCACACTAGGGTTGTCGGGAGGGTGGAAGGAGACGTTTGTAAAGCACTTCCAAACAGCCAGTCAGCTCCGATGCTATCTGGGTCACCCCCGATGGTGTCTGGGTCACCCCCGATGCTGTCTGGGTCACCGGGCCGCTTGAGGTGTGCTGGCAGGGGGCCAGGGACCATTCCTGCAGGGGCCACTTTCCCCAGCCTCTCTGGCAAGGAGCAGGAGTCTTAAAAGACCAGTCCGGTCCTGCCCTCGGGCAGCCTCCGATTGCTTCCTCCTAGAGGCCTTGCCCCGGGGGGCTTCCCCATAATCTGTCTCGGTGCTTGCTGGAGCTGCCCCCAGGCCAGTTAAAGTCCCACTGCTGGGCCGGGCCTGGGTCTCCGCTTTCCTAAGCAGGGCAGCTCCATTTCCTAGTGCCGGTTGCTCTGCCCCGGACTCCTGGGCCCCACAGCTGGGTCTGGGACAGGGGTTTCCGTCACTTGCCCAGGGCCACCCAGAGCTGGGATTTAAAGCCGGGTCCCTTCTGATCCCCCCACGGCCTCTGCCCACTCCGCTACGGCCATTTCCAGGGCATTTGGGGCGTGTAAGGCCTGCCCTCGTCCTGCTGCCTTGCGAGGAGGAGGAAAGGGAGGCACGGAGAGAACCATTCTCAAGCCCTGCTTCCACTGGGGGAGGCTCGGACTAACCCAGAGCTAGATTGTGGGTCTGGGCTCCTAGGCCCGGCCCGGCTCAAGGCAGAGGGCTGGCCATCATGTGATGGCTCGCTTTGGCCAGCGCAACAGAGCCAGGCGACGTCTAAAGGCAGGAGAGGGGTCGTGATCTGCACCAGTGGATGGGGGGCAGCCCACAGGGAAGATTCCCAGAGCCCCGAAGTGGCCGAGTAAGGGAGGGACTGCCCAGCTATTTCTCCCCGTCCCCTCTACCCCCCTCGGGCTATTCCTCGAGGAGGTCTAGAGGCTCGTGGGAGCTCGGTCCTGACCTTCTCCCTTCCACCCACGCCCATTCAGGGGCCGCTGAGGATGACAGGCCGTACCTGACGCCCCCAGCTATGAAGTTCAGCCGAAGTCTGTCGGTCCCGGGCTCGGAAGATATTCCCCCACCCCCGACGACGTCCCCGCCTGAGCCCCCTTACAGCACCCCGCCAGCCCCGTCCTCCTCTTCCGGCCGACTCACTCCTTCCCCCCGGGCTGGGCCATTCAACCCAGGGAGCGGAGGCCCTCTGCCTTCCTCCTCCCCCGCCTCTTTCGATGGGCCCACCCTCCCCGACTCCCGGCCTTCGGGCCGAGATAAGGGTCTCTACCACGCAGGGCCGGGAGTTCTGCCTCCAGCCCACCACCATCCCCCGCACCATCACCACCACCATGCCCCGCCCCCGCAACCCCACCACCACCACGCTCACCCGCCGCACCCCCCCGAGATGGAGACCGGGGGCTCCCCGGACGATCCCCCGCCTCGCCTGGCCCTGGGCCCCCAGCCCAGCCTTCGGGGCTGGCGGGGCGGTGGCCCGAGTCCGTCTCCCGGGGGCCCCGGTCCCTCCCCCTCGCACCACGCCGCCGGCGCCGGCGGCGGCGGCGGCGGCTCATCCCCCGCGCCGGCCCTGCGCTATTTCCAGCTCCCGCCCAGGGCGGCCAGCGCAGCCATGTACGTCCCCGCCCGCTCGGGCCGGGGTCGCAAAGGCCCCCTGGTCAAGCAGACCAAGGTGGAAGGGGAGCCCCAGAAGGTCAGCCCCGGGGCGGGCCCAGCCCCGGCGCCCCCGTCGCCAGCAGCCCCGCAGCAGGCGGCCGAGAAGAATTCCATCCCCATCCCCACCATCATCATCAAAGCCCCGTCCACCAGCAGCAGCGGGCGCAGCAGTCAGGGCAGCAGCACGGAGGCCGAGCCCCCGGCCCCGGCCGACGCCGGTCCCTCTCCCGCCTCCCCGGTGCCGGCCCCATCCCCGGGGCCCCCGTCATCTCCTCTGCCCGCTCCGCCCTCGCCCAGCGGCCCCGCCACCCTGGACTTCACCAGCCAGTTCGGGGCTGCCCTGGTGGGGGCGGCCCGGCGGGAGGGGGGCTGGCAGAACGAGGCCCGCCGGCGGTCCACCCTCTTCTTGTCCACCGACGCCGGGGACGAGGACGGCGGGGAGGCCGGCCTGGGCGGCTCGGCTCCGCCGGGGCCGCGTCTCCGGCACTCCAAATCCATAGACGAGGGCATGTTCTCCGCCGAGCCCTACCTGCGCCTGGAGGCGGGCGGTGGCAGTGCCTACGGAGCCTACGGGCCCGGCCGAGCCTACGGCGGCGGCGGCGGCGGCGGCGGCGGCAGCGGGGTCAGTGCCTTCACCAGCTTCTTGCCCCCGCGCCCACTAGTCCATCCGCTCACCGGCAAGGCTCTGGACCCCGCGTCGCCCCTCGGGCTGGCTCTGGCAGCCCGAGAGCGGGCGCTGAAGGAGTCCTCCGAGGGCGGTAGCGGCCTTCCGCAGCCCCCTCCTCGGCCCCCGTCGCCCCGCTATGAGGCCCCCCTCCCCCCACCTCCGCATCCCCACCACGCGCACCCCCTACCCCACCACGAGCCAGTGCTGCGCCTCTGGGGCGCCCCGCCCCCCGAGCCAGGGCGGAGAGAGCTAGGCTACCGGCCTGGGCTCGGGAGCCAGGAGAAGCCCCTGCCCGCGAGTCCCCCGGCGGCGCGCCGCTCCCTCCTGCACCGCCTCCCTCCAGGCCCCCCGGGGGTGGGACCCCTGCTGCTCCAGCTGGGGCCCGAGCCCAGCCCGCTCCCACCTGCGGCCAAGAGCTGGCGGGGAGGCGGCGGCCCCGACGACTCGGAGCGCCTCCCCCTGCACGTGCGCTTCCTGGAGAACTGTGAGCCCCGGGGAGGCGGGCGGGGGGTGCCCTCTGAGGACGCGGCCCCGGGGCCCCCGCAGGCCTCCGCCTCGTCCCCCCGGAGCCGGGAGGAGAACGGGCTGCCCCTGCTAGTCCTGCCCCCGCCCGCCCCGTCAGTGGACGTGGAGGATGGCGAGTTTCTCTTTGCGGAACCACTGCCCCCGCCCCTGGAGTTCTCCAACAGCTTTGAGAAGCCCGAGTCCCCGCTGACGCCCGGCCCTCCGCCCCCGCTGCCCGACCCGCCTTCCGTAGCCACTGCCACCGCTCCGGCCCCGGCCCCAGGCCCTCCCCCCGCGGCGGCCTCCGGCCCGGCACTGGATTCTACCGCGTCCAGCCTGACGTCCTACGACAGCGAAGTGGCCACGCTGACCCAAGGAGCCGCCCCCGGCCCAGGCGACCCCCCTGTTCCCGGGCCCCAAGTTCCCGCGGCGCCCGCGCCCGCGGCCCCCGCGGCCCCCGGCCCGGGCTCAGGTCCTGACCCGCCGCCTGGCACCGACTCGGGCATCGAGGAGGTGGACAGCCGGAGCAGCAGTGACCACCCTCTGGAGACCATCAGCAGCGCGTCCACACTGAGCAGCTTGTCGGCCGAAGGCGGCGGCGGCGGGGGAGGCGGCGGCGGCGGGGGCGGCGGCGGCGGCGGCGGGGGCGGCCCCGAGCTCCTGGACACCTACGTGGCTTACCTGGACGGCCAGGCTTTCGGGGGAGGGGGCGGGGTCGGCCCGCCCTACCCCCCGCAGCTGATGACGCCGTCCAAGCTGCGGGGCCGGGCCCTGCGACCCGGCCCGGGCGGGGGCCTCCGGGATCCGGCCACCCCCACCAGCCCCACGGTGTCCGTGGCGGGCGCAGACGGCCTGCTGGCCCTGAGCGGCTGCGGAGGCCCCCAGCCGCCGGGCTCCTCCGACGCCGACGGGGCGCCAGGTCCCTCGGGAGCGACGTCCCTGCCCCGAAAGCTGCTCCCCTGGGAGGAAGGGCCAGGCCCGCCCCCACCTCCCTTGCCCCCGCTGCCCGGACCCCTGTCCCAACCACCGCCCTCGGCCTTGGCCACGGTCAAGGCGAGCATCATCAGTGAGCTGAGCTCCAAGCTGCAGCAGTTTGGGGGCGCCGCGGCCGGCGGGGCCTTGCCCTGGGCCCGAGGAGGCAGTGGGGGAGGTGGAGACAACCACGGAGGCCCCAGCTATGACCGCACTGCCTCCCTGCAACGGCAAAGGTGAGCTGGAGGCTGAGGCCTCGGGGCGAGGGAGGAACTGGATTCTGGCGGGGGCGGGGGCGGGGGCGGGGGTGCACCTCGTGGGGAAGACTCTGTGTCTCCGTCTCTGTGTCTGTCATTCCGTCTGTCTCTGTGTCTGTCTCTGTCACCCCGTCTGTCTCTCTCCGTCTCTTCCCCGCTGCCCCCAATTCTCTCTTGCTGTCCACCTCTCTCCGTCCCTCCGTTCTTCTCCCCTCCCCCATCGCCGTTTCCGGCTGCCTCGATCTCATTTCCCGTCTGTCCCCCCCCCCCTATTCCGCATCCTTCGTCGCCTTCCCCGCAACTCCCCCCGCACCCGCTCCTACTCTCTCTCATCCCCGTGTCCGCCAATTTGTCCGTGTCCCAGGCTGGCGGATGATCCCCCGTCCTCGCTTCTCTCCAAACCCGTCAGCAGCTTATTCCAGAACTGGCCCAAGCCGCCGCTGCCACCGCTCCCCTCAGGGTCTGGGGTGACCCCGGCATCTGGGGGAACCGGCGCTGGGTCGCCCTCGCCGTCCTCATCTTCATCCAGCCGCCACCTGCAGGGCGTGGACTTTGAAATGCGCCCCCCTCTCCTCCGACGCGCCCCCAGCCCTTCCTTGCTGCCCCCCTCGGACCACAAAGTCAGCCCGGCTCCCCGGCCCTCTTCTCTGCCCATCCTGCCCTCCGGGCCCCTGTATCCCGGCCTCTTCGACCTCCGAGGCTCGCCCACCGGAGGGGCTGGGGGCGCCTCGGACCCCTTCGCTCCCGTCTTCGTGCCCCCCCACGCGGGGATGGCGGGGAGCCTGGGCGGGGCGTTGGCCGGGGCCTCCCGCTCGCTGTCGCCCACCCGCCTGCTCTCCTTGCCCCCGGACAAGCCGTTTGGGGCCAAGCCGCTGGGCTTCTGGACCAAGTTTGACGTGGCCGATTGGCTGGAGTGGCTGGGCCTGGCGGAGCACCGAGCTCGCTTCCTGGACCACGAGATCGACGGCTCCCACCTGCCCGCCCTGACCAAGGAGGACTACGTGGACCTAGGCGTCACGCGGGTGGGGCACCGAATGAACATTGACCGTGCTCTCAAGTTCTTCCTGGAGAGGTGATGGCCGGCCCACCGAGGACCCTCGGGGAGGGCTCTCGCTCCCGGCCCCGCCCCTCCGGAATGCTGGCCAAATGTCACGTGACGCTCCCCTTGCCCTCCCCCTCTCGCCCCCACCCGGGCCGCCCCCTCGCTTCCCACTTGCTCAAGCGGCCGCCGACAGTCATCGCACTGGACACGCGCACCTCAGAGGAGGGGCAGCTGGGACTGGACAGTGTTGCCACAGTGTTGGGCGAAGGAGGGGGAGAAACGAGTGGGAGACGCGTGACCCGCTCCCTCCCGGGGAGATGGCTGAAGCTGGCGGGGGGGGGACTGGAGGGACAAGCGAAAGGAGGGAAGATGTACCCCGACCTCCCCCTCTCCAGGTCCCTGGGAGAGGAGGGAAGAATAGCAGAGCCATAGACGGGGAGCCCCGAGGCTAATCGGAGGAGGGGGGCTCCCTGGGCAGCAGGGGAAGGGGGCGAAACAGGGGTCCCCAATCCCCTCCCCAAGCCCTCGCCTGCCCTCCCCGCCCCCACCCGAGCTCCCAATTCTCTTCTGCCTTCTCTCCCTCCCCAACTATCCTGCCTCCTGGCCTCTTGCACGCTCCTTTGCACGCCCGCTCGCCTATACGCCCCCCCTTCCCTGGGCTGCTATTTTGCACAGATTTGCGCTGTCTCATGCTTTCTTGCACACTCCCCAAGGCGGTGCTTGCAGGTCCCTTCAAGCTGTTGCGACCCGGCTCTCTTGCACGCTCACTCTTTTCTTCCCGTCTTCTACTGGCTCCCATCGTTGTCCCCGGGGACCTTGTGCGCTGCCCGCTGCTCCTCCCCGCCGTCGCCTGCACGCTCGCCCTCCCTCGTGCTCAGGATCCCTGCTCCTTTTGGGTTGCCCTTCCATTTGGCTCTTCCTTCAGGGTCCTCTCCGGTACCAACTGGCTCATCCCCCGTTCCCGGCCGCCTTTCTCTCCTCACGCTCGCACACCTCCGTGCACACCGCCACCTCCCGTCCCCCAGCCCACACTCATACACGTGCTCTGTGGCACACGCACTCATTTTCACGGATTGCTCCTCTCCCCTTCCCCCCCCCCCTTCGGGCCCAGCTCCTCCTCTGCACTTGCTCAATTACTTTTCATAACCCTCACACACACCCGTTCCGGTTCCTCCTCTCCTCACATTCTCCTCTTCCTCTTCTGTCCTGCTTTCCTTGCACACTTACGTCTGTTCCGAACCTTCCCTACACTGCCCCACTTTGTGAGCCGTTCCCTTCCTCGCTCTTCCTATTGCTGGCTCCTCTTGCCCTTTTCTCCCTTTTTCTTGCACGCCCTGCTTACCCATTCGTCTTCTGCCTCTTCCTGCACGTCTTTGCTCTTCCTAACCTGAACTCTTGAGATTTTTTCTCCTTTAGTTTCTTGCACACTCAATCTGTGCTCTCCTTTTGATATGGTTTCTGCTTGCACTCCTTTTAAAACGTCTGCCTCTTTTGCACACTTACTTCCCACTCTGTGTCCCGGGCACTCCGCTTTCACTTCCTCACACAGCTCCAGCACATGCCCTTTTCTCCCCGAGTTCGTTTCCCTCACACTTCTGTTTCTGCTCTTTGCACACTCACCTTTTAGTCCCCCCTCTTTCCACACTTCCTTCTCTCCCAGTGACCCTTCGCAAGTTCCCCTTGCCCCCTACCCTTGCCTGTTTCTCCTGTTCCTGTTCTTGCACGCTCATTGGAGCTTCTCCTCACTTGTAGACTCTGGAGCCCCTGCAGCCCTTCTCTCGGACACTCTCCCTTTCTTCCTGCTCTTTTGGCATGCTTGCTCTCCTCTACGTTCACTCTCCTTGCACACCTGCCTTTTCTCAGATAGTTCCACTTCTTGGATCTCCACTTGGCTGATTCTTCCTAGTTCAGCCTCTCACGTTCCCTTGCTTTCTCCGTCTCTTGCATGATTGTTTCTCTTCCCTCGCCTACCCCCCCCCCCTTCCTAGCATGGCTTTCCCTTTTTCTGCCCCCCCTTACCCACACTTCCTTCCCAATAACAGTTCCCTCAGACCTTGGGGGAGGGGAATTGAAGTCACCCCTCCCCTTACCCTAGGGACCCCTCCCCCACTTCCATGGGGGGAGAAGGACAGCCCCTCTAAGCTTCCCCACACCCACGTTCAGCTGCCAAAGAAGGGAGCTCCCTTTCTTCCCCCTCACTCTAAGCCCACCCTCCCTTCTGCTACCCCCAAATTCCCGGGGGGCTGCTCCGTCCATGGGTGGGGGGGGCTCCCAGCCCTCTTCCCCCTCACCACGTCAGGGATCTGCGGGTTATCTTGTGGGAGGGTTGGGGGGAGGGGGGAGAAGGGGGTGAGGGAATCCGTCCTCCCTCCCTCAAGTCCGTCGTCCGTTGTTCTCCCCCACCCCCGGGGACCCCGCGGTGTTCGTCTATCAAGGGCTTGTTCATTCCGGATGGGCACCGCGGAAGGGGGCGGGGTCAGGGAGGGGGAGGGAGGGGAGAGAGACCCAGGGTGGGATGGGAGGGGGGCGGGGGCGGGTCCGAGCGCGGGGGGAGGTGATACAAAGAAAAAAAACAAAAACCCACAAAAAAAAAGCTCAAATCAAACCCCGAAGAATTGTCTTCCAAAGGGTGGGGGCGGGGGGTGGGGCGGGTGGGAGCAGGACGCCTGGGTTCCTTGGGGGGCGGGGGCGGGGGCAAGAAGGCAGCCGTGCGGTAAGAAGGCGGATTCTGCCACTCTCGAGCTGTACGACCCCGGGCGAGCGACCCGACTTCTCCAGACCTCAGCCTCCCCTTGCGGCCAGGACGGGGTGGGGGGCTCGAGGCTCTCCACGGCCCGAGTCCGCTTCTTTCCACGCCCCTCTCCGGGACCGGGGTCGGGACCCAGGCGTCCGGGCCGAGGCCACTGCAGGGGAGGGGCCGGGGAGGTGGGAACAGACGGGGGTCGTCCCCTCCCTCTCCCCGATTTTGCAAAGAAATGGCTTTTTGTACCGGCTCATTCTTTATAATTAAACTTACAGTATCCACCCTCCCCTCAAGCCCTCACCGCCTCTTTCTAGGGAGGCCCCGCCCCCTTAAATCCCGCCCCGCCCCGTCTGCTCACTCCTTCCGAGACACCCTCGGGACGAGTGCGCAGGCGTGTCTCCGCCCTCAGTCTTCCTCGGTGGGTCCCGCCCCCAGGGCTTCGAGCATGCGCCGTCGGGCCAGGGCTCGGCGCAGGTGCAGGCGGTAGTCTCCGAGCAGGAGTTCGTCGTGGCGCGCTAGGGGGTGGAGGATCCCGCGGGGTCGGAGCCCCGAGCGCAGCAGGCGCGAGCGGGTCTGGAAGTCCGTGACTGTGATGAGCCACCTGCGGCGGGAGGGTGTGGCTGCCGGGCGGCCCCTCTCAGCCACGCGCGCCCCGAGCCTTGGCGAGGCTGCCGACTCAGTTTCCCCGTCTCAAGCCTTCCCCTCTGCCTCCCCCCTCCCGGGGTCCTCCCCTTCGCACCCCACGCGCTTCCCCTTTGGGAGAAGCCCGACACCCCCAGCCCCACCCCCGGTCTCGCAGCTCCGGGATCTCTAAGCACCCTGAGGATGGGGCTCGAGCTCCTGGAGTCCTCCTGGAGGGTCTCGTCTCCTTGTCCCAAAGCCCCGTCCCTGCTCACGCACAGGATGTCTCCCTGTCAGGGGGTCACTCGCTCCCTAGATCCCCACTAAGTCATAGCTCACTCCCTGTGTCCCCTCCGTAAGGTCTCCATGCCCTATAAAATGGGGGGGGAGGTCACAGCGTTCTGCGCCTCAGTTTCCTCATCTGTGAAATGATCGCGTTGGTCTCAATCACTCCTGAGAAACTTTCCCCCTCTAAAGCTGTGACCGGATCTCTGAGACATCAGAAGCCTGGGATCCCCCTGTCCGGAATCAGCTTAACGGTCGCCCGTGGCCTTCCTTGGTGACCGCTCCATCAGCCCCCATGTCCCTCCTCGGTCCCAGAATCATTCCCGGCTGCCCGCTCAGTTATGGGGCACTCTCTGTGTCTTTGGTCAATGGGGGGGTCCCTCCTTGTATCGTTGGTAAAGGGGGCGGGTCACTTCACGTCCCTGGTCTATCCCAGGGTCGCCACGAGTCCGTTCTCGGACTCGGGGTCACTCCCGGTCTCTTCCGTCGGTCAGCCGGTCACTTCCCCTGGCCCTGCCGGCTTAGTCCCCGGACTCCCCGTGGTTCCTGAGGGCTGGGCCGAGTCACTCACCGGTCCTTGCGCCCGGCCGTCCCGCAGATAACGTTCATGTTCTCGTAGCGGATGCTGCTCACGCGCCCACTCTCTAGGGCGTCTGGGACCTCAGCCTCCAGGGCGTTCAGCAAGTCCAGGTGGGTGAAGTCGTACTCAGGCTAAGGGAGGGGAGAGAGACCTCGGGCCTGGATTCCAAAGTTGGGCACTAGCTCCCTTCGGGGGGCGGGGCTGCCAAAGGCCCCGCCCCCTTTCTTTAACTGGAGCTCTCCCTCTGCTAGAGGGCTTGGGTCCGAGGCGGGGCTCCCGGGGCCAGCGGGGATCAGGAGGGGGTAATGGGAATCAAAGAGAGATCAGGCTCACCGCAGTCTCCATGCACAAGCAGAGGGGCTGGGCTGGGGGTGGGCTGGGGAACTTTCGGATGCATGGGAGCTCCCGGTCCAGAGCCTCATACTCCGCTAGGATCTGACGAACCTGAAGCTTCCTGGGAAGTTTGGTGGAAGGGGATGGAGGTAGAAAAGATCAAGGATCAAAAGTGGGAACTCAGGTCGGGCAAATGTTGGGAACCAGTCAGGGTCTTGGTGGGCGGTGGTCGGATGGGGGGATACCCACGTTGGGACAAAAGTCGGGGACTAGAAAGCCAGAGCTAGGGCCAGATACGGAGATCCCAAGGTTACGGTCAGAGGCCCTGCAACTCACGAAGATTTGATGGTTCTGCCCAGGCTCCGGACCTGAACGTCTTCTGGCGTCTCCAGATCCATGAGCAGTGGCCCTGCTCCTAGAGACAGAGCCGAGGCTGATCGGTCCCTCCCAACCATTTCCGTTTTCCCTTTCGCTCCCGCTTGACCCTGTAGCAGCCCCCTTCCCAGTCTCCCATCATCCCGGGAGGCCCCCAGATTCCGAGGACTCACCTTCCTGCTGCTGCTGCTGCGGTGGTGGTGACTGCTGCTGCGGGGGGGACTCCTGCTCCTTCGGTGACAGCGGCCGCGGCTGCGGTTCCGGCTGCTGGGGGGGCTGCGGCTGCGGCGGCTGTGGTGGTGACTGCTGCTGCTGCATCTGTGGATAATGGTGGGGAGAGAGAGAGGTCGCGGAGGGCCCTAGCCCCGACCCGGTCAGTCCTCCCGAGACCTGACAGAAAGCAGGGACGGTACAGCCCGGAGGGGCCCCCTTGGATGGGAATCTACATGGGGCACTGGCTCGCCTGCCTCAGTGAGACACCCATCTCTTCCACCCCCCCACCCTCTGAATTTCTCTGGTCTCATCCTATCTCTCCCACGTTATTTTCCCTTCCCCCCATTTTCTTCCCTCTCCACTTTTTCCATTTTCTCTACCTTCCTTCTATTTTTCTCTCCCTTTTTCCCTTTTTCATCTTTGACCCTCCTTTTCCTCCATGTTTTTTTCATTTCTTTCAGTCATCTTTCTCCTCTCTTCCCATTTAGACCCTCTCTCCCCCATCTTTCCTCATCTCTCCATCTTTCCCCATCTCTCATCTCTCCTCATCTTTCTCTATGTTACTCCATCTCTTCCCATGCCTCTTTGTCTCTCCCATCACTCCCATCTCACTCAGAAATAAACAAACAGAAAAGATTCAAACAGAAAATAGATTCTAATGGAGGGGGGAGGGGCAGGCTGGAGCACCTGGACACCTAGGTCCCAAAGGGAAGCTAGGAACTTGGGAATAGATTGAGCCCCTGAAGTGGAGGCAGACCCCTAAGTCAGTCATCCGGTCACTTCATGCCCTCTCTGGTGCTGTCCCCAAAGACTGGGTAGGAACTGGGAGTCTAGACAACCTCCAGTACGGAAGAAAGGACCAGAGGTGAAAGCCTCTGCTGTCCCCAAAGACTGGGTGGGAACTGGGAGTCTAGACAACCTCCAGTACGGAATAAAGGACCAGAGGTGAAAGCCTCTGCTGTCCCCAAAGACTGGGTGGGAACTGGGAGTCTAGACAACCTCCAGTACAGAAGAAAGGACCAGAGGTGAAAGCCTCTGCTGTCCCCAAAGACTGGGTGGGAACTGGGAGTCTAGACAACCTCCAGTACGGAAGAAAGGACCAGAGGTGAAAGCCTCTGCTGTTCCCAAAGATTGATCGAAACTAGAACCTCTGAGCCAGCTGGGCCAGGGTTTCTACGAGTCACACACCCCAGGGAACAATGGGGGTCTGTGTCTTCCCAGCCTGTCAGGCTTTCTCTGGTCTGGGTCTGGGTCTAGTTTCCCAAACCGCGGCTCTCTTCCACTCTCCCCTAATTGTGTTATTTAGCTTTTCTGGATCTCAGCCTTTCGCCCTCGGTCTCTACTTCTGTCTCCCCTTAGCACCCCAAATTTCTCTCTATTCACTAGGACTCTACAATTATCTCTGGAAGGGTGTGTGGGGGTGTGTGTGTGGGGGTGTCAGTGTGTGTGTGTGTGTGTGAGAGAGAGAGTGTGTGTATGTCAGTGTGAGTGTGAGTTGTCTTTCTGCCCAGTTCATTCTTTGAGCCTAGTTTGGGGACCTTGTTTTTAATCTCTCCACTGTTAGCCCATCCCTGGGCCTTCCATAGCCCTTTGTCTCTGTTTTCAATTATGTCTCTCAGTCTCTATTCTTCAGTGCCTTCTGTCTTCATCTTCCTCCTCTGGTGTTCTGTGTGGGTCTAACTCTGTGTCCCTTCTCTTCATTGTCTTTTTTTTTTCCTGAGGCAATTGGAGTTGTGACTTGCTAGGAAGTGTCTAAAGCCAGATTTGAACTCAGGTCCACCTGACTTCAGGGCTGGTGCTCTATCCACTGTCCCACCTAGCTACCCCCTTTGTTTTATTCTTGTTCTCCACCATCTTATAAACTATGTCTTTCTGAGACATTGCTTTCTTATTTTTTAACTCCTGTCCACACATAATTCTTCATAAATAGTCCCCTGCCCTATTTTCTCTGTCTCTGTCTCTGTGTGTGTCTCTCTCTGTCTCTGTGTCTCTCATTCTGTCTTTGGGTCTCTGTCTCTCTCTGTCTCTGTGTCTCTGGGTCTCATCATCTGGGGTTCCATTTCTCCCGGTCTTTCTTTGGGTACACATCTCTGTCCCTGTATTCCTATCCTCGATTGCCACAATTTCTTTTTCCCTCTACCGCCTTCTCCGTCCCTGGCCCAGTCTGTGCCATTCAGCATTTCCCTCAGGACAGAAATGGTGTCAGAGGTGCACGGGTAAGCCAGGCCCCTGCCCACCAGGCCACGGGGCTCCGAGTGGCCGGGCTGTCTGAGGCTGTGTGAGCGACCTGAATCTCCAGGTGTGTCTGTGTGTAAGTTTGTGGGATTATCAGCATCTGTCTCTACTAAGCTGGATCTCGACTGTTTCTAGCAATGTGTGTGAGTGTGTGTATGTGTATGTGTGAGTGTGTGTGTCTGAGTGTGTGCTTGTGTATGTGAGTGTGTGTGAATGTGCGAGTGTGTGAGTGTGTGTTTGTGTATGTGGTTTTGTATGTGTGTGTGATTGTGAGTGTAAGTATGTGAGTGTGTGTTTGTGTATGTGAATGTGAGTGTATGTATGAGTGTGTAAGTGTGAGTGTGTATGTGATTGTGTTTGTGTGAGTGTGTTTAAGTGTCTGAGTGTGTGTTTGTGTATGTGGATGTATGTGTGTGTGTCTGTCTGAGTGTGTGTATGTGAATGTGAGTGTGTTTGAGTGTGTGTGATTGTGTTTATGTGTGTGTGTGATTGTGTTTGTGTGAGTGAGTGTGATTGTGTTTGTGTGAATGAGTGTGTGATTGTGCTTGTGTGAATGAGTGTGTGTGATTGTGTTTGTGTGAATGTGTATGTAAGTGTGTTTGTGTGAGTATGCGTAAGTGTCTGAGTGTGTGTGTATGTGAATGTATGTGTGTGTGTAAGTGTGAGTGTGTATGTGATTGTGTTTGTGTGAGTGAGTGTATGTGATTGTGTTTGTGTGAGTGTGTGTGTGTGAAGATGCTTTTCTCTGAGTACCTGTGACATTTCTGAGCGGGCCTTGCCTCAGTGGCAGGGGAAGTCTGTGGGTCTAAGCAAACCTGTGAATTCTCATCCCTGCTTCTCCTCTGTATGTGAATGTATATGTGAGTGTGTATGTGATTGTGTTTGTGTGAGTGTGTGATTGTGAGTGTGTATGTCTGAGTGTGTGTGTATGTGAATGTGAGTGTATGTGTTTGTGTGATTGTGTGTGTGATTGTTTGTGTGAGTGTGTGTGCGATTGTGCTTGTGTGAGTGTGTGTGATTGTGAGTGTGTGTCTGAGTATGTGTGTATGTGAATGTATGTGTGAGTGTGTGTGTCTGAGTGTGTGCTTATGTATGTGAGTGTGTGTGACTGTGCGAGTGTGTATGAATGTGTGTTTGTGTATGTGTTTTTGTATATGTGTGTGATTGTGAGTGTGTGTAAGTATCTGAGTGTGTGTTTGTGTATGTGGATGTGAGTGTATGTATGAGTGTGTGTGTAAGTGTGAATGTGTATGTGATTGTGTTTGTGTGAGTGTGTTTAAGTGTCTGAGTGTGTGTTTGTATATGTATGTGTGAGTGTGTGTAAGTGTGAGTGTGTATGTGATTGTGTTTGTGTGTGATTGTGTGTGTGTCTGAGTGTGTGTATGTGAATGTGAGTGTATGTGTTCATGTGTGTGTGATTGTGTTTGAGTGAGTGTGTGTTTATGTATGTGTTTGAGTGTGTGTGATTGTGTTTGTGTTCATGTGAGTGTGTGTGATTGTGTGTGTGTCTGAGTGTGTATGTGAATGTGAGTGTATGTGTTCATGTGAGTGTGTGTGATTGTGTTTGTGTAAGTGTGTGTGATTGTGTTTGTGTGAGTGTGTATGTGTGTGTGAGTGTGTGTGTATGTGAATGTGAGTGTATGTGTTCATGTGAGTGTGTGTGATTGTGTTTGTGTGAGTGAGTGTGTGTGTGTGTGTGTGTGTGTGTGTGTGTGTGTGAATATGCTTTTCTCTGAGTACCCGTGACGTTTCTGAGCGGGCCTTGCCTCAGTGGCAGGGGAAGTCTGTGGGTCCAAGCAAACCCGTGAATTCTCATGCCCGCTTCTCCCTGAGCGGACGGCTCTCCGCTCCCGTGCCTTTGCTCTCTCTGCGGGCTGGTCTGTGTGTACACAAATGTTTCTTCAACTGTCTCTATGTACACAGGAGTCTCTCTGTTTGTCCCTCTGGCTTTCTCTGCATGCTGTGTCTCTGAGTCTCTGACACTGCCCACGGGTCAATCTTAAAGTTTGAAGGCACAAGTTCCAGTCCTTGCTCCGACCCCAGCTATGTGACTCTGAATGAGTCCTTTCCCCCTCAAAGAACCTCAGTTTTCTCTCCTGTAAAATGGGGATAGCAATTATTCTGCACTATTTTCCTCCCTCAAAGGGCTGTTGGGGCTATGTGTGAAAAAAGTTTTCTACCTTAAACTCCCTAGAGATGGCGGCTGGGATTACGTGTCCCCCTCCTTAGTCACACCTATCTGGTCCTCACAACAGTCATGGGAAGTGTGGGACAGGTTGATTGTTCCCATATAGTCTCAGAGAAGACTAAGGCAGGCCCCCGGACAGGCCCCCACAGTCTAGCTCTCGAGTTTCCTCCCCCTCCCCCTGGGGGACTTAGGCCCCCACCACGCACCCTCAGTCTCTAGCTTCCTATCTTCCCCCCTCCTCAATCTAGGACTCTGACTTCCTATCTCCCCTTCCTCTCCAGCCTCTAGCTTTCTCTCTCCCCTCCCCACCCCTATGGCTTCCCATCCTCTCTCCTCTGACCTCCCCCACTCCTTGCCACCCCAGGTCCCTCAGGGTTTGTGTACTGGGAGCCCCCTACCCACCAGGCCCAGACACAGTCCCGGGAGTTCAGGGTGAGACAGGGAGAGCTGGGTCAGTGGGCCAGGCTTTGAAGCCTTAAGTGGAAGGAGGAGGAGGAGAAAGGAGGAGAATCTGAGCCCAAGAAGATGTGAACTCTTTGAGAACCAAAATGGTCTGGGGGGGAACGAGAATGGTCTGGGGGTGGAGAACCAGAATTGTCTGGGTAGGGGAGAACCAGAATGGGGGGGGACCAGAATGATGGGGGAGGGAGGTGAGAACCAGAATGGTCTGGGGGGGGGTTGAGAACCAGAATGGTCTGGGGGAGGTGAGAACCAGAAAGGTCTGGGGGGGGGTGAGAACCAGAAAGGTCTTGGGGGGAAAACCAGAATGGCCGGGGGGGAACCAGAATGGTCTGGATGAGGGGAGAACCAGAATTGGGGGGGAGAACCAGAATGATGATTGGGGGGGATGAGAAGCAGAATGGTCTTGGGGGAGTGAGAACAAGAATGGTCTGGGGGAGGTGAGAACTAGAATGGTGTGGGGGGGTGAGAACAGGATGGTCTGTGGTGGGGGGATCAGGAATGGTCTGGGTGAGGGGAGAACCAGAATGGTCTGGGGGGGGAGAGAACCAGAATAGTCTTGGGGGGAAAACCAGAATGGTCTGGGGGTGGAGAACCAGAATTGTCTGGGTGAGGGGAGAACCAGAATGGGGGGGGGGACCAGAATGATGGGGGAGGGAGGTGAGAATCAGAATGGTCTGGGGGGGGTGAGAACCAGAAAGGTCTTGGGGGGAGAACCAGAATGGCCGGGGGGGAACCAGAATGGTCTGGGTGAGGGGAGAACCAGAATTGGGGGGGGGGAGAACCAGAATGATGATTGGGGGGGATGAGAAGCAGAATGGTCTTGGGGGGGTGAGAACAAGAATGGTCTGGGGGGAGAACCAGAATGGTCTGTGGGGGGGGAACCAGGAATGGTCTGGGTGAGGGGAGAACCAGAATGGTCTGGGGGGGGAGAACCAGAATGGTCTGGGGGTGAGAACCAGAATTGTCTGTGTGTGTGTGTGGGGGGGGGGGGTTGAAAACCAAAATGGTCTTGAGGGGAGAACCAGAATGGTCTGGGGGAGGGGGGTTGAAAACCAGAATGGTCTGCGGGGTCTGGCTTTGGCTTTTCAGCACTTAGGACAGTGCCTGGCACACAGTAGGTGATTTCTCCGCTGAGTTTCCAGTCCTCAGAGCGCGTGCTTGGGCAGGGGGCGGCGGCGGGAGCACTGACTGCGGTCTGGATGTTTCAGGTTCCAGGGCAGGCTCCGAGGCCTGGGTCTCTGAGGGGAAACGGGTTTAGTTCGAGAACTCGATTAAGGCAGGAAGACGCTTTGCTCCCTGTGTGTCGGGGGCGGGGGGGCGAGGAAGGGGGGGGCGAAAACTCCTGGTCCTTGGGGGAAGAGGAGGAACGACTGAGGAGCCAGGACGCCTGGTACCTGAGAGGCGGGGGCGGGGGGGGGTAGGATGCCGGTAGGGGAGGGCAGTACGCCGGGGTCCCCGCAGAGTAGGGGTGGGGCCGGGATGCCGGGGTCCGATCCTCGGGCTGAGGCTGGAGCGGGGGGCTGGGGGCGGAGCCGCCAACCTGCGGGCTAGGGGGGCGGGGGCGGAGCCGGGCCGGGGCTGCGGCGGCGGCTGCGGCGGTGGCGGCTCCGGCTCCGGCTCCGGCTCCGGGTGAGTGTCCCTGCGCTGCCCCCCCGCAGGCCCTGCCAGGGCCGGGGGCGAGTGGCGGAGGGGCGGGGGGGCGGGGGGCGACCTCTCCCGGGGCTTCCCCCGTACCTGGGGGAGGGGCGGGCGCCTCCAGCCCCCGGGCGTCCTCGGTCCCCCCGGGCCGCGGGCCGGCACAGCCTCGGAATCTCAGGTGCTTCTCTGGCTCGCCGCCTCCCAGCCCCAGCCCGGGCTCCCAGCCCGGCGAGGCAGCCCTGGAGGCGATGCAAACTCCATTTCCCAGTAGGCCTCGGGGCCGGACTGCCCCCACTCGCCTGGCCCAGAGCCCCGGGGCCTGCTGGGAAATGGAGTCCCCGATCCCGATCCCGGGAAGGGGGCCGCGGGCTGCGGGCTGATTGGGGGTGCGGGGCACTCGGTATCCCGGCGGAGGGGAGAGCTGGCGGGCCCAGGAGCTCTGCGGAGGAAAAGGTTCCCTCCCGTCCGCGGCTGCCGCGTGAGAACAGAGCCGGGCTGAGGCTCCCTTCTCCTCCCTCCCCCAGGTCCTGTGGCATCTCCCGGAACGTGGGGGACCGGGCTGGGGGGGTCGTCTCCCCTCCGCTCTCCCCAATGGGCTCTTCCCGCCCGCCCCGAATGCCCCCTAGGACTCGGCAGGAATAAGGACAAGGTGAGCGCCCCCGTGATCCCGACGCCCTCCCTCGGTCCCCTCCGCTACCTCCGGTCTGCACACCCCTCTCTCTCTCTCCTCGGCTGGCTCCCAGGCTGTCCATCCCCCATCTCCGTCTGCGGTCATCCCTCTGTGCTGTCCCCGCCGTTCCCTCGCCAGTCTCCTCACCTATTTACCCTGCCTCTTACTCCTGCCGGCAGGGTCCCCTCAGAGCCCACCTGGCCGGCCCTCCCCATCTTGCCCGGCCCTTTGTCCACTTGCCCATCCCTTCCGCGGCCCCTCTTTTCCCAGCCTTAACCCCTGTCTCCTCGTCCTGCCGTCCCCTCCTCTATCTCCCCGTCTGTCCAGCCTTTGCCTCCTGCCTCCTTGGCCATCCCCTCTTTCTGAGTCTTTGGTCTACTGCCTCCCTAGCTCCCCATCTGTCTAAACTTTCTTCCCCCATCTGTCCACCTTTTATCTGTGTCCCTTCCCTTCCCCCTGTCCCGACTTCCTGTCTACCCCTTTCTCTGTGCGCCATGCCCCTCCCTGCCTTGTACCTTTGCCATTCACCTCCCTCCCTTTGCCATTTCTGTTCCCTTTCTGTTACTTGTCCGGCCCTGTCTTGGCCCATAGAGAATGGCCCAACCCTGCCCCCTCCCCTCGTCCTGCCCTGGCTCTCCAGCTGCCCCCGATCTTTGTCCTCCCGTCCATGTAGGGAAACTCCGGCTGCTGCTCTGGCCACTCGGACGCAGGCCCTCCACACTCTGGGTCCCTCTGCCTCCTGGCACGTTCCCTCTGGGTTTGTCACCCTTATCTTCTTGCTGTCTGGCTGTTCTCTCGCCTCCTCCTCCGAAGGGCCCTTGTCTTTGCCCATTTCCCCTCTAATCAATCTGCCCATTCCCTGTTTCTGTCCCCCAGAGTCCATCCTTTCTCATGTCCTCGTCTACCCCTTATTTCTGCTCTTTTGCTCCAAGTCCCCTTCCTTGTCCCCATGTCCCACTCCTCACCCCCCTCCCCATTCAGTTGCCCAGACCTTGATGATCCTCTTTTGGGTCCCTTTTACTCCATCCCCGTCTTTCTGTGTCTGACCATCCCTTCTGTAGGTCTTCCTGCCTGCCCCCCCCCCATCCTTTCTGCCTAAGCATCCCTTCTGGCTGTCCTCTCCGTCCATTCCTTCTCTTCCATCCCTTTCTCTTTCCTCCGTTCATGCTTCGTGTCGATCCCTCGTGTCTTCATTTGTCTACCCTTCTCCTGCCCACCATCTCTGGAGTCTGTCCCCATGGGTCCTCCTCCCATCTGCCCATCGTTATCTCCATTTTCCTATTAGACCGTTCCTTTACCTTGTCTATTTTTTAAAAATCTTTCTCGCTTTCCTTTGGTCTTTCTTTATATCCAGCCTCCCTCCTATCCCCCAGTCAGCCAACTATTGTCTCCCTCTCCTTCTGTTTACCCCTTCAGTGTCTCCCTATCTGTCCGTCTCGGATGTCTATTCCCAAGTAGCCATATCCATTTTCCTCTGCTATCTCCCAGTCTTCCTAACCTTTATCTCTGTTTCCCAATCTGGCCTTTTCCTGTTCCCTCATCTCTTCTTCGTGTCCCCGTCTGGCCTCCTCCTGTCCCACCATCTGTCTAAACTTTCTCTCTGTCATCTTCCTTCCTGTTTACCCCGTATCTCAATCTCCCCGTCCATTCCCCTGCTCCTCTTGTCCGTCCATCCCTTATTTCTCTCCCCTTTTCCTGTTGCTATCCATTCCAGTCTCCCGTATCCCCATCCAACTAAACTTTATGTGTTTGCCCTAAGCGCCTCACCTTACTGAGGCTTCCCCTATTTCTGGTCCTTTGCCTCTTAACTTGCCCCCAGCTGTCCCACTATGTCCATCTCTTGGTTCTGTACCCACTATGTTCTTCCCTCTACCCCCCTTAATTCCATTTCCCCTTATTTCTCTCTCTGTCTCTCTCTTTCTCTGTCTCCGTCTCTCTCTCTGTCTCCGTCTCTCTCTCTCTGTCTCCGTCTCTCTCTCTCTCTCTCTCTCTCTCTCTTTGTCTCTGTATCTCTGTCTCTGTCTCTGTTTCTCTCTGTCTCTCTCTGTCTCTGTCTCTCTCTCCTTTTTTTCCAGGACAGGACACCCAGCAGCCATGTCAGGGGACTATGAGGATGACCTTTGTCGCCGGGCTCTGACCTTAGTCTCTGACCTGTGCTCCCGGATCCAGGATGCTGATGAAAAATGCCAGGAGTTTTGGCGGATCCGAGGCTATCCGCGGCCCTCAGATGCAGGTCTGTCTCCCGGAAGAGCCCCTGGGCGTGTTCTCACCCTCCCGAGCCCGTTCTCACCCTCCGGAGCCTGTTCTCACCCTCCTGAGCCCTCCTGACTCCCCGCTTTCCCCACCTGCTGCACACTGGCTTTAAGACAAGGGCTTTCCCAGGACTTTGAAGGCAGCCAGAAGGGGGGGGCTTCCAGCTTTCCCCGGGGGGGCTTTGGGAAAGAGTTCTCGATTGGGATTCCAAAGAGCCGGGTTGCCAGTCTCCCCGAGCCGGGAGTCCTGGGATGAGCCACTGTCCCTGGGCTTCCAAGGGGCCCGTTAGTGAACCTGCTCTGGACTAGATGCCTTGGCGATGGTTTCCAGCTCTCAGTGTTATCCCATAATCCCCTTGTCTTAGCTTCCCAGCTTCCCCTTTGAAGGGAAGTCCTCCATGTTCCCTTTCATCCTGCCCCGTGTCACCGCCACCGCCTCCCGGCTGGACGTGGAGGAAGGGGAGGGCCGCTGTTTGATTCGCACTCCCTCTGCCTTTTGCCTCTCTGTGTCCCGCCGCCCCCCAGACAGTCCCTCCATCTGGCTGAATGTGAATCAGTCAGAGGCCCCCAAAGAGCTAGGGACGGGAGAATTAAGGAAGGAGACGAGACAGGAGCAAGAAGGGCCCCGTCCCCTCGCAGGCGTGGGCCGCGCTCGGCCGTCCTCACGGGAGACCCCCCGCCTCTCCCCCCTGCAGACATCTCGGTGAGCCTGCTCTCGGTGATCGTGACCTTCTGTGGCATTGTCCTGCTGGGTGTCTCGCTCTTCGTGTCATGGAAGCTGTGCTGGGTGCCCTGGCGGGACAAGGGGGGCTCGGCCCCCGGGGGCGGCCCGCTTCGCAAGGATCCTGGGGCCGGCCTGGCGGGGCTGGTGGGTGGCGGGGCCGGTCACCACCTGGGGCCTGGCCTGGGGGGCCCACACCACCTCCTGGGTGGGCCCCACCACCATCCCCCCTTCTCGGAGCTGCTAGAGACTGGAGGGGTGGGGGGCCCCGAGCCCCCAGAACCATCCTACCTGGACATGGACTCTTACCCAGATGCTGCGGCCGCCGCCGCCGCCGCCGTGGCCGCTGGGGTCAAGCCCAGCCAGACGTCGCCTGAGCTGCCCGCCGATGGCAGCGCTGGGACTGGTGGGGGGCTCCTCCTAGTGCCCCCTGGGGGAGGTGGGCTTCCCAGTGCTCAGTCCCACCAGCAGGTCACCAGCCTGGCCCCTCCAGCGAGGTAAGAAGCAGCCCGTGGCTCTGCCTCTGCCTTGATGTCTTTGTCTCTTTCTCCATCCCTCTGCCTTCTCCTGCTCTTTCCTTTTCTTCCTGGCCCTGCCTCAAGCTCTGGGTTTTCTCTTCAATAAGCGTCTTCCGCTATCCTTCTGTACGTCCCTTTACAACTCTCTCTCTCTGTGTCTCTCTCTGTCTCTGTCTCTCTTGTCTCCTCTCTCTCATTTCTGTCTCCCTGTCTCTCTCTGTCTGTCTGTCTGTCTCTCTGTATTTTGTCTCTCTCGTCTCATCTTTGTGTCTTTCGTCTCTCTTTTGTCTCATATTTCTTTCATCTTATCTATCTCTCTGTCTCTCTCCTCTCTCCTCCCCCCTCCCCATCTCTTTTGTCTCTCTCATCTCATTTCTGTCTCTATCTCTCATCTCATCTCTCTCTCATCTCATCTCTGTCTCTCTTGGTCTCTCCCTCTGTCTCATATTATCTTTTTCTCTCTGTCGCTGTCTCGTCTCATCTCTGTCTCTCCTGTTTCTCTGTCTCTGTGTCTCTATCTCTCTCCCTCTCAGCATTTCCCTCCCTCTCTCTCTCTGTGTGTCTCTCTGTCTCTGTCTCTCTCCTCTCTCTCTTTCTCTCATCTCATCTCTAGCTCGCTTGTCTCATCTCTGTCTCTTTCTCTCTCT
>NC_067400.1:633028542-633031042 GCF_016432865.1 Antechinus flavipes | reverse complement strand
CTGGAGAGACATCATCGAAGGCGGCTCGGTCAGTGGCGGGGGCCCCGGACCCATGACCCCCAGCCCTGGACCCCCGTGTCCTCCTGGCCCCGCCCCCGGACCCTCGTGTCCTCCTGACCCCAGCCCCGGACCCCCGTGTCCTCCTGGCCCCGCCCCCGGACCCCCGTGTCCTCCTGGCCCCGCCCCCGGACCCCCGTGTCCTCCTGGCCTCGCCCCCGGACCCCCGTGTCCTCCTGGCCCCGCCCCCGGACCCCCGTGTCCTCCTGGCCCCGCCCCCGGACCCCCGTGTCTTCCTGGCCTTCCTCTCCGGACCTCTTGGTCTCCCAATATTCCAGCCTCCAAATTCCAATCTGAAAGGCGGTCTGGCTGGCCGATACCTCGGCCCCTCCCCCTCCCGGCCCCCAGTCTCTTTCCTTCTCCTCTGAAGAACAAACGGGGTTTGCGGGTCCCCCGGGGGTGGGGGAGGGGCCGTGGCCGCAGCTTTACCAGGTCTGGCACCGAGACAGGCTGTTAAATGGATCGAAACCCTGAGAGCTTTGGAGAGCAAAGGCAGGAGCGTGAATGGAGGAAGGGAGGGGAGGGAGGCCGGGGAGGGGGCGGGGAGGGAGCCGGGGAGAAGGCGCGATCAGGGCCAGAGGTGATGGCGGCCGGCCCCGGGCAGGTGAGCAGGGCCCAGCCACCCCGGCCAGCCCCCGGGAGCAGCCCCCGCGGGGCCCGGGCCGCCCCAGCTCAGTTGGCTTTGGGAGGGGCCGCCCCGGGCCGGGCTCGAGGCTCCTGCAGAGAAGGGCCAGGGGCGCGTGTGGGGTCGGGGTCGGCGCGGCCTGAGGGCATCGCCCCCAACAGGAGAAGGCCGACCTCGGGGAGCTGAACTTCTCCCTGTGCTACCTCCCCACGGCCGGGCGCCTGACCGTGACCATCATCAAAGCCTCCAACCTCAAAGCTATGGACCTCACCGGCTTCTCGGGTAGGGGAGAGGCCTGGGCCAGGGGAGCGGGGGCTGCGAGGGGAGGGGCCGGGCCCCAAGGGAGGAGGGGCGGGGCCTGAGGAGGGGAGGGGCCGGCAGACTTAAAGCGGGGACTCGAAGCCCGGTCCTGGGGGTTGGCTCCCAGGGCGAAGGGCCAGGAGCTCTATGGGACGCCCGGGGCCCAGAGGACCCATCTGGCAGGGGAACCCACGGGGGCCGGGCCCGGGCATCGGAGCCTCCCCGTTCCCGGGGCCTCCGGAGCGGCTCTGAGGCCCCGCGCCCCCCACCTCCCTCTGCCACGGCCAGACCCTTACGTGAAGGCCTCCCTGATCTCCGAGGGCCGGCGCCTGAAGAAACGCAAGACCTCCATCAAGAAGAACACGCTGAACCCCACGTACAACGAGGCCCTGGTGTTTGACGTGGCCCCGGAGAGTGTGGAGGCCGTGGGGCTGAGCATCGCTGTGGTGGATTATGACTGGTACGAAGGGGCTTGGGTGGGGGGGCTGAGCCAGAGCGGGGCCAGGGGCCTGGGGCTGATGGGGACCTGGGGCTGATGGAGCCTGGGGCTAATGGGGCCTGGGGACCTGGGGCTGATGGGGCCTGGGGCTGATGGGGCCTGGGGCTGATGGGGACCTGGGGCTGATGGAGCCTGGGGCTAATGGGGCCTGGGGACCTGGGGCTGATGGGGCCTGGGGCTGATGGGGACCTGGGGCTGATGGGGCCTGGGGCTGATGGGGCCTGGGGCTGATGGGGACCTGGGGCTGATGGGGCCTGGGGCTGATGGGGCCTGGGGCTGATGGGGACCTGGGGCTGATGGGGCCTGGGGCTGATGGGGCCTGGGGACCTGGGGCTGATGGGGACCTGGGGCTGATGGGGCCTGGGACTGATGGGGCGGGGGACCTGGGGCTGATAGGGACCTGGGACTGATGGGGCTTGGGCCAGAACGGGGCTGGGGACCTGGGGCTGATGGGGCCTGGGGCTGATGGGGACTTGGGGCTGATGGGGACTTGGGGCTGATGGGGACCTGGGGCTGATGGGGCTTGGGCCAGAACGGGGCTGGGGACCTGGGGCTGATGGGGCCTGGGACTGATGGGGCTGGGGACCTGGGGCTGATGGGGACCTGGGGCTGATGGGGACTTGGGGCTGATGGGGCCTGGGGCTGATGGGGCCTGGGGCTGATGAGGCCGGGGGACCTGGGACTGATGGGGCCTGGGGACCTGGGACTGATGGGGCCGGGGGACCTGGGACTGATGGGGCCTGGGGACCTGGGACTGATGGGGCCTGGGGCTGATGGGGCCTGGGAGGCTGCAGCTGGTAAGGCCCGAATCCCAGCCACGACCACCCCCACAGCCACTCTTCTCCCTCCCTCCCCCCACCTTCTTCCTTCCCCCACAGCATTGGGCACAATGAGGTCATTGGGGTGTGCCGAGTCGGGGCGGATGCGGCTGACGCCCATGGCCGAGAACACTGGGCAGAGATGCTGGCCAACCCCCGAAAGCCTGTGGAATACTGGCACCAGCTGGTGGAGGTGGGGCC